>NC_071093.1:15985000-16262500 GCF_027358695.1 Spea bombifrons | reverse complement strand
ACCAGATCAATCATTGTCCTGGTCATGGTGGTCGACGCCGACCACTCACCTATAAATACGGCGTAGGGTGCCTGACGACCCTGGCAAAACATGGCAGAGTTCCGCAACACCACCGGGAAAACCCCGGTCCAGCAGGCCGAGATCAACGGAGCGAGGATTGGATGCGGCCAGCAAATCAGACCTCATTGACTTCCAGGGTTGCCCAACAACCGCAGCTTCGGACCGCTGGGAGTCCGGGGCCGAGCAAACTCAGTTGCCTGAAGAGGGGTCTGGCACCCGGGGCAGCTCCCCCCCCAAGCCCGGGGGAGTCCTCGGGGCCGAAGGCCAGGCCACAGGGGCCCTGGAGCCTCACCGGGAGAGCCCAGGGAGGTGGGGCACTCGCCTGCACCAGGGGGCCCGCCGGGGACCGCCTGAGCGAGGGCTGCCTTCCCCGGCCCGGCATGGGGCACCAGATCGATCATTGCCTGGTCATGGTGGTCGACACCAACCACTCACCTATAAATCCAGCATAGGGTGCCCCGGCGCGGGGCAACAGATCGGTCATTGTCATGGTTGTGGTGGTGGTGGTGGTGGTCGACGCCAACCACAAACCTATATATCCGGCGGAGGGTGCCCGAGGACCCTGACGAGCCGTGGCGGAGTTCCAAAACAACACCGGGAAAACCCGGCCCGGCAGGCCGAGATCGACGGAGCGAGGGTCGGATACAGGGAGCAAATCCGACCTCATTGACTTCCAGGGTTTTTCAAACAACTTGTCCGGCCGGGGACTTAGAGCAACAGCTCTATGTCCCCAGCCGGACAAGTTGCTTGAAAACTTGCAAGCAACTTGTCCGGCCGGGGACTTCGAGCTGTTGCTCAAAGTCCCCGGCCGGACAAGTTCCTTGAAAACTTGCAAACAACTTGGCCGGCCGAAAAAGGGTACTTAGAGCAACAGCGCGAGCCGGCCGCGAGCAGCTTGTGCGGCCGCAAACAGGGGCTTTGGCACCAGGGGCCGCTCCGGTGGAACCCTCAGCCGCCTACCCGGGAGCAGCGGCAGGCACCCAGGCCCGGTCCGGGAGAACCCTCGGCCGCCTACCCGGGGGCCGCGGCAGGCACCCGGGGGAAACCGCGGCCGCCTACCCATTCATTGTCATGGTTGTGGTGGTGGTGGTGGTGGTGGTCGACGCCGACCACAAACCTATATATACGGCGGAGGGTGCCCGAGGACCCTGGCGAGCCGTGGCGGAGTTCAAAAACACCACCGGGAAAACCCTGCCAGGCAGGCCGAGATCGACGGAGCGAGGGTCGGATGCAGGGAGCACATCCGACCTCATTGACTTCCAGGCGTTTTCAAACAACTTGGCCGGCCGAAAAAGGGGACTTAGAGCAAAAGCGCGAGCCTGCCGCAAACAACTTGGCCAGCCGAAAACGGGGACTTACAGCAACAACGCGAGCCGGCCGCAAGCAGCTTTGTGCAGCAGCAAACGGAGACTTTGGCACCCGGGGCCGGTCCGGGGGGAACCCTCGGCCGCCTACCCGGGGGCCGCGGCGGACACACGGGGGCCGCGGCAGGCACCCGGGGCAGGTCAGGGGAACCCTCGGCTGCCTACCCGGGGGCCGTGGCGGGCACCCGGGGACGGTCCGGGGGAACCCTCGGCTGCCTACCCGGGGGCCGCGGCAGGCACCCGGGGACAGTCCGGGTAAACCCTCAGCCACCTACCCGGGGGCCGCGGCAGGCACCCAGGGGCCGCGAAGGCACCCGGGGACGGTCCGGGGGAACCCTCGGCCGCCTACCCGGGGGCCGCGGCAGGCACCCGGGGACAGTCCGGGTAAACCCTCAGCCACCTACCCGGGGGCCGCGGCAGGCACCCAGGGGCCGCGAAAGCACCCGGAGACGGTCCGGGGGAACCCTCGGCCGCCTACCCGGGGGCCGCGGCAGGCACCCGGGGGCCGCGGCAGGCACCCGGGGACGGTCCGGGGGAACCCTCGGCCGCCTACCCGGGGGCCGCGGCAGGCACCCGGGGCCGTGGCAGGCACCCAGGGACGGTCCGGTGGAACCCTCGGCCACCTACCCGGGGGCCGCGGCAGGCACCCGGGGCCGCGGCAGGCACCCAGGGGAACCTACCCATTCATTGTCATGGTTGTGGTGGTGGTGTTGGTGGTCGACGCCGACCACAAACCTATATATCCGGCGGAGGGTGCCCGAGGACCCTGGCGAGCCGTGGCGGAGTTCCAAAACACCACCGGGAAAACCCTGCCCGGCAGGCCGAGATCGACGGAGCGAGGGTCGGGTGCAGGGAGCAAATCCGACCTCATTGACTTCCAGGCGTTTTCAAACAACTTGGCCGGCCGAAAAAGGGGACTTAGAGCAACAGCGCGAGCCTGCCGCAAACAACTTGGCCAGCCGAAAACGGGGACTTACAGCAACAGCGCGAGCCGGCCGCGTGCAGCTTTGTGCGGCCGCGAACAGGGTCTTTGGCACCCGGGGCCGGTCCGGGGAAACCCTCGGCCGCCTACCCGGGGGCCGCGGCAGGCCCCCGGGGGCCGCGGCAGGCACCCGGGGCAGGTCCGGGGGAACCCTCGGCCGCCTACCCGGGGGCCGCGGCAGGCACCCGGGGGCCGCGGCAGGCACCCGGGGCAGGTCCGGGGGAACCCTCGGCATTACTACACGGCTCCAGACAACTTGTTCGGCTCCCCTGACAATCCGCCGGCGGGTGCCGGGTGGCCCTGGCGGGCCGGGGCGATGGAGGGACCCCACCGGGACAAACCCGGTCCGACAGGCCGAAGTTGACGGAGCCCGGGTCGGCCGCGGCCAGCGAATCCGACCCCATAGACTTCCAGGCGTTTCCAGAGAACTTGGCCGACCGAAAGCGGGGACTTAGAGTTACAGCGCGAGCCGCCCGCGGCTTCGTGCGGCCGCGGCTCCGTGCGGCCCGCAGCTGCCCCGGGCAGCTCGGGCGGACCTCGGACGTGCCCGGGCAGGCCCCTGCGAGGTCGGGGGAGCTCGGGGAGGAACGCTGGGCCCCGCTACCCGGCGGCAGGTTCCCGGGAGCCGCGTCATAGTTGACTTCCGGGTACTTTCAAAGAACTTGGCCGGCCATTCGAACGGGACTTGGAGCAACTGCTCCAGCCGGGAATTTCTGCACAAAACACCCCAAAACGTACACAGACAGCAGACCCATATCAGACAACATAGATATATATATATATATATATATATATATATATATATATATATATATATATATATATATATATATAGATATATATATACACACATCCGACCCCATGGACTTCCAGGCGTTTTCAGAGAACTTGGCCGGCCGAAAACGGGGACTTAGAGCAACGGCTCGCGGCTGCACCGAGGCATAAAGAGGTTCTGCAGCAGCCTGTGTCCCTATACCCTACCCAGACATAGGGATCAAGCGAGAGTCCCATACTGATATATATAGATATATAGATATGATATATGTAGATATAGGCACAGTTTATCTGCTGCAATGCCTGCTTAAAGCAACTTGGCCAGCCGAAAGCGGGGACTTAGAGTAACAGCGCGAGCCTGGAACGGGCACTTTGGGCACATCGACATCTTCAGAAAGAGTATTTCTGAAATCAGGACACCTAAATGGATAGATCTAGATGGAATTTTCTGTCTCTTTACCTAATTTTGTGAGGATTCAGAGGGAAAATGAAAAAAACTTAGATGTTTTTTTCTAATTTTTGCTAGTTTTTACTAAATTTCTAATTCTGAATTTTTAGCTAATCATCCAACTATGCTATCAAAAGAAAGCTCTATCTCTCCTTGAAAAAACAATATATAGGTTATATGGGTACACTATTCACAGGAAAAGAGAATCATCGCTGAACCGACATAGCGCAAAAATGGCAAAATTGCTCCGGGATTGAAGGGGTTAAACAGGTTTACTTGTTTATTTAATTGCCTGATTTGGAAACCACACTATACCTCTATGTCATTTTAATTTATTTTAGTTTGCAATTTTTCTTAAGAAATAAAACCATAGACCTAACCCTATATAACAAATTCCCAACTAATTACAAAATATTAATGTGTCCCCATGAACAAAGCAATGTAGTAGCGTTTTTAAACTGACCCACCCCCCGGCTTGCAGGAGATGCAGTTTGGTACTTTGAAAGCTCCACCTATTTCCGGGTGGTAAATAAGTGGAACAGAATCCCAGCAGAAGTGGTAAAAGACAATACAGAGTTCCCAGGTATGCTTATATGACATTAATAAAAAAAGCACATTGCAGCACCCCCCAAACCAAGGCCTTAATCAGACAATTCAAAGACCTTGGCCTGCTGTCTCTTTTATTCTAGTTGCCATGTGTCCAGAAGAGTACTGTTTTGTTGCAAAAAGAAGCAGCAAGTGTGCCAAGAAATTTTTTTTGCTAACCTTTCTTTCATCCAGCATTCCAGTGGTGAAATGTATTAGTGGGATGGACAATAGCAGCCTTTGAATACCCATCAGCAGCTGCCATGTTTACACCACCCCTCATGCATAAATGATTAACCATTATGTTGTTGAATCTCCATCACAATGACCAAACCATCAAACTTGCCAGATTTAAAGCATAGTAATCAAAGGTACAAAAAATGTCTGTGGAAGTTAATCTTACATACGGGCATTTAGGGCAATACATATCACAAAACCTTCTATTGATTATTCATGGTGGTAATTACCATAAACCCTGTGATATGTAAACATTGACTAGAAAATTCCTAAATCTAAAGAAAATGGCCAACTCATCCTGCAGTAGCCACAGCCAAAACAGTCGTATTTGTTTGAATGAATAGACCTTAGACATCAGTATACAGTATTTGTGATCAAGCAAATTAAGCAGTATTTGTGATCAAGCAAGGTCTTTATGGACACTAACTGAAAAAGAAGTAGAGACAGAGCTCTCACCACCAGGCCCACAAACAATGCCCAGATCAAAATCATTTCTCTAACTTGAATGAACTTAGGAATCATATCAGGAAAGTTATGTTTGAGGGCATATCCAAGGCAATACTTTTGGACTAAACAGCTTTAGTATGACAAAGCAAATAAGTCATACTCTCTACTCGCCCATACACTTAAAAACAGGAATTCTAGGAACACCATAACTAGCATAGGGGACAAAACAGGACACATAAATACGGATCCTACAGCCATATTGGACATATTCCAAAACTATTGCTATTCAAACACACTCCGGATACACACTATGCTAATACTCAATTAAAGTCGGCTATAAACAAGTAAAATCAATCTCCCCATTCTCTCAGACGAGGCACAAGAACTCTTGAACAGGGACCTCACTTAGGAAAAAATAGATGTAGCTCTTAAAAAACATCAAACCTAATAAAAAACTGTTGCTGATGGCTTCTCTGCTCTGTACTAAAATGCACTCTTATTCCTCACCTAGGTTCAATGCTCCAATACATACTGAAGAGAGGTACATTCCCCAGAGATATGGTGCCTACCAATTTTGTAAGTGCTATTAACCCCTTAACGACAATCCACGTACATGTACGGGGTTGCCGTGCAAGGGGTTAACGACAATGCCCGTACATGTACGGGCTGCCGTTAAATAGCTGCATCGCCGCGATCGCGGCGTTTTCGCCGCGATCGGCGGCTTTGCAGCATCCACGGAAGCCTCCCAAGTGAGGCTGACCGTGGATCCGGGGAGGGCAGCCCTTGGCAGCCCTCCCCGGAAGAAAAATGGCCGCCGCCGCACCGATCATGAAAGATCGCGGCGGCGCCCGGCTAAAACAGCTTAGGAAGCGATCTGAATCGCTTCCTAAGCATAAATGGTGTTACTGACATGCCTCGATATCGAGGCATGTCAGCAACACTACCCCCCTACCCCGATCACCTTGTGATTGCTCCGAGGAGCAACCACAAGTGCCATCCTGTAAATGACGTTGCCGTCATTCACAGGATGGCATCAACAATAGAAATGAGTTCATAGAGGGTCTATCCAGACCCTCTTGTGAACTCTCGAGCTCCTCCTGCAGGTTGAATGCAGGTACTGCATCCAACCATGCAAGGTCAATGGAGCCCAGCTCACTAATGAGTGATTAGTAAAAAAAAAAAAAAAATAAAAAAAAAAAAATTAAAATTTTTTTTTAAAAAAAAATGTTTTAAAAAAATAAAAATAATATGGTAACATATAAAAATCCCCACTGTCACCAAAAAAAAAAAAAAAATTAATAAGCAAGTCCTAAAATTCTTTATCTTTACAAAAATTCCAGCAGGGAAAGAGTTAAAATATTGGCATTACAAATGCCCATAGGGTGTCTCGTATTAAAAAATGCATGAGTGGATGGGATAAATTGAATTGGCCGGGTTCAAAGGTGTCCCAAATATGGGACATGGGGCAGTAGGATCAGATGTCTAAATGGCCAAAAAATACACACCTCACAAAGGCGGCCTTTTACCTCCCAAATAACCCAACAAACCCATGCATGTGGGGTATCACTGCGCTCAGGAGATGTTACTGAACACATATTGGGGTGTTGTTTGACAGGGACATATACCAGGAGCGATAAATTTATACCTGAAGTACAACGTGTGTGAAAAAAATACAAAAAAATGTACTACCATAAAGTTTCACAAAGGCTGGTGGTAAAATTAGTGCATGGAAAGGGTTAAATTACCAGCATGTGAAATACCTTGGGGTGTCTAGTTTTTAAAAATATATGACTTGATGGGGTAAATTGCATTGGCCGGCTTCAAAGATACCCGAAATGGCACATGGGGCGAAGAATTACCAGATTTGGAAAAAAAAGTTTTGAAATAGCAAAACGCTACCTGTACTTATTGCCCCATAACGTGCAGAAAAAAGCAAAAAAACATAAAAACATTGGGTATTTCTAAACTCAGGACAAATAGTAGAATCTATTTAGCAGGTTTTTTCATTCGTTTTTGCAGATGAGTAAAAGTTTTCTGTTTAAAAAGTGAGAAAAAGTAATTTTTTAACAAAAAATCCCCATATTTTATCATTTTTTTTATAGTAAATTAGATGATATGATAAAATTAATGGTATCTAAAGAAAGCCCTGTTTGTCCTGAAAAAAACAATATATAATATGTGTGGGAGCACGAAATGAGAAAGAAGAAAATCACAGCTAAACAGGAACACCGAAAAATGTTAAAATAGCCATTGTCCCACAATATACTACGAGTAAAAACCCCTATTGTCCTTAAGGGGTTAATACCTTGTGTGTCCCCTTTCTCTTTGAAAACACATAATACGATCAGACAGGGGTGTCCTATGTCCCCTCTTCTGTTTGTGATCTGTCTCAAACCCCTACTACAATCTGTGAAAATCTGGAGCTCTGTAAGGTTGTGGTGGTGGTGGAAGTAAAAAGTTGCAACACATTCAGAAAGTACATGTTGACTCTTACCTCTTCCCTCACTTCTCTCCCCAACCTCTTTAAAATCATAGGGGACTACTCAGGTTTCAAAATAACTTTTACCCAGTCTAAAGCCCTTCCTATCCACTTCGCTACACATTGGATAAAATTGCTTTTCCTTCCTTGGATCACTTTTAATAGATACTGGCTGATGCAGACCAGGAACACCCCATAAGAGCTGCAAATTTGGAGATGCCCTGACCCAGTCGTCTAGCCATCACTATTTGGCCCTTGTCAAAGTCGCTCAGATCCTTACTCTTGCCCATTTTTCCTGCTTTTAACACTAATCAACTTTGAGCAAAATGTTTACTTGCTGCCTAACATATCCCACCTCCTGACAGGTGCCATGATAACAAGATTATATATACATATTATATATACATGTTTGGTGGTCCTGCCCTGAGATTATAACGCTGTGGTGTTCAGTTAATTCACTGATATCCAGTTTACTAGGGAAACCTGTTTCCTGGTCCTACTTACTACCTAAACCTATTTCTGTGCACACTCCTGGCAACAACCATGAGTTTTCCTGACATATTGCAATATTTGATCTCCCCATGGCATTGTACTTCTATTTATTGGATTTGTGTATTTTCCTTTGAATTGCATAAGATTAAAGATTTGTCATTGTATCATCATATTCTTACAAAAATTAAATAATCAAAAAAGGGTGCTAACTGCATTAAACACGCTTCTCAAATCTAAAAATACGTTTTCTAACAACAAATAGCATAGTAAAAATTATTTCAGTATATTAAATGCCAGCAGGACAATAACCCACCACATATAAAGAAATAAACAAAATTGCTTATTCCTAGAGCTGCCCATCTCAGCCTCAGAAGAATCACAGCGGTCAATCACATTATTAAGGTGTGATCTCATGAACAGAACCAATTGAAAGGTCCTGGCTTTCAGTTTGCATTAAAATGATGTCAACTTATCCGGCATTTACTGTATCTTCACTTTAGATGAAGGCTACTGCTTACATAGGGTTAATTGTGGCTGCTATTGCTAAAAATGGAAACCCTGCAGCCCAAACGTTAGCATAGCCTATACGGCAATATACACATAGGATTAACACAATGAGCCCAATGAAACATGCAGAATATAAAATGCAAGCAATTAAGTAAAATCAGTGAAAACAATAATTACCTTACATAAGAAACTGCATGTGTAGGCACGTTTTTTTTTTATTTAACAGAACTCTAATAAAGCGAGTTTAAATAGATGTTCTTATTGTTGCAGTTCATTGCTATTTAACCAGAAATAAAAAAAAAAACACCAGACGCTGGTTAACGAAAAACTGCTTTTACATCACATCCCTGCTTCTTTCAGCAGTTACCATGACAACAAAAAATGTACCAGCCGCTGGAGATGGTGGACGCTGGCAGTTGCTGATAAAACAGCACAAGCACGGGGGGTCGTACCTGGATAAACCGGAGGGAGAAGGTCAGGGGGCCGCGGCACGATTCAGCTATCACAGTAAGGGCAAAGGAGGACCAAGCAATGGACCAATGTAGTGCGCATGCGCAAACCTTATCACTCAGCCATTTTTTTTTCAAAGCAGGAAGTATCGTAACCCATAGCAACAGGAAGGCGCCGTATCTTTTGAGAGGAGGGGCTTTAGACTATAATTTCCTGTGACCACCGCCTTCTTTATGTCCCTGCAAAATTATACTATATGCACAAGAGTCATATTAAATCATTTCCTTGTTTTTATATATAATTACATATAAAGTACAGTGAAATGAGAATGATTTAAGTGTAATTATTTGTAATAAGCAACTATTATTGGATGGGTTAGGATAGGTGCTCTGTGCACTAGATTTGCTTAGACAGTTAGGTTTAACGTTAGTTAAATAAAATATATGGAAGAAAAAAACATGGGGGCTGAATGTACGGTGGCATCACAACCATGTGATGTGGAAGGAGGGTCAGACCACAACAATGGATGCTGCCCATGTATTGCAGACGTATAGTGCAGCGGATGTAATCTACTTGGATTTTGCCAAGGTGTTTGGCACAGTTCCACACGATAGGTTAGTATTCAAACTGAAAGAAATTGGTCTGGATGCAAATTCTTGTTCTTGGTTAGAACATTGGCTTAGAGATAGAGTACAGAGAGTTGTCATAAATGGAACGTTTTCAAGCTGGACAAAAGTGGTAAGTGGTGTCCCTCAGGGTTCTTTTCTGGGACCAATTTTATTCAACATATTTATAAATGACCTCGCAATAGGCGCTGAAAGTCATGTTTCCGTGTTTGCAGATGACACTAAACTCTGTAAAGTAGTACAATGTGAGCAGGATATTACTTTGCTGGAGAGGGATTTAGATAGACTGGGGGACTGGGCACACAAATGACAGATGAAATTCAATGTAGATAAATGAGATAACTGCAAAGTTATGCACTTCGGGGTTAGGAATGCACAAGCAACTTATACCCTAAATAGTAGTGAATTAGGGATAACAACAAATGAGAAGGATTTGGGAATTGTTATAGACAACAAACTAGGAAACAATGTGCAATGTCAGTCAGCAGTTTCAAAGGCCAGTAAGGTATTGTCATGTATAAAAAGGGGCATCAATTCATGGGATAAAAATATAATTTTGCCCCTTTATAAATCAATGGTAAGACCACAACTTGAATATGCTGTGAAATTTTGGGCACCTATTCTAAAGAAGGATATTATAGCACTGGAAAAGGTGCAGAGGCGGGCTACAACATTAATAAAAGGAATGGAGCACTTTAGTTATGAAGAAAGGTTAATTAATTTAAATCTCTTTAGTTTAGAAAAACTGCACCTCAGAGGGGATATGATAGCATTATACAAATATATTCGGGGCCAATACAAACCATTGTGTGGAAATCTATTCATAAACAGGACTATGCATAGGACACGTGGTCACGCATTTAGACTGGAAGAAAGGAGATTTAGTCTAAGGCGAAGGAAAGGTTTTTTTACAGCAAGGACAATAAGGATGTGAAATTATCTGCCTGCAGAGGTAGTTTTTTGGATGAATACTTGCAAAAACATAATATTCAGGGATACAATATTTAAATTATGGGGGAACAACTTCTTGATCCAAGGAGAGATCTGACTGGGGTCAAGAAGGATTTTTTTCCCTAGTTTGTGCAAAATTGGAAAGAGCCACAACTGGGTTGTTGTTTTTTTTTTGCCTTCTAGAAAATCTATATAAATTAGGTATTTCTGAAATCAGGACACCTGAATTGATAAACTTGGATGGGATTTTCCATCACTTTACCTAATTTTGTGAGGATTCAGAGGGAAAATGTAAATAAAATTAGTTTTTTTTCTAATCTTCGCTAGTTTTTACTAAATTTCTCATTCTAAATTTTCAGCTAATCATCCAACTATGGTATCAAACAAAAGCTCTATCTCTCCTTGAAAAAACAATATATAGTTTACATGGGTACACTATTCACAGGAAAGGAGAATAATCGCTAAACCCCAAAAATGGCAAAATTGCTCCGGGCTTTGAGGTACCAAAAACCCCTGGGATTGAAGGGGTCAAAAGTGAATCACGTGCATACTTTTGAATATTGACAGATAGAATGTTTGTAAACATTGTATCTGCCTATATTACCCTGTCTCCCTCCTCCTCACTCATGGTTGTGAGTTGGAGAGAGACAGAAAACGTTGTTGAAGAGTGTGCTGAACGATTTGTGTTAAAAAATTATATATTTTTTTCACTGGTGACCATTGTTCTGATCAGCAGTATTTGACCCTAAGGAGTTAATTCTTTTTTTTTCTCTTAAAATTGTGGGTGGGTGGCTGTGGGTAGGTTATTTAGTGGTGAATTTATCAGTTAGTGTGGAATTGATTAGGTAGGGATTAGGGTTAGGGTCTAGGGTTAGGTAGGGCTAAAAATATATATTAAAAAAAAATGGATAGGTTTTATACGGTGGAAGAGGCATATAAAATGTTGGGGTCAGGAGCCGTGTTGCTTCTACTACTCCTGATCCCTCTGATGAGTGGATCCCTGCAGCTGGCACTTTTCCAGATGTTCCCCCTTCACTGCCAATTCCGGCATTCATCCTGATGTCACAGAATTTACCCCATGCCAGTTTATGGAGCTGTTCATGGGCAATGAGTTTTGGGAGGCGTTAGCTTACCAAACTAACTTGTACGCTGCCCAGGAATTTAGCAATAAAGCCAAAGCAAACAAGCAAAAGGCATGGACACCCACTGATGTGTGCGAGTTAAACACATTCTGGGCACTCACCATGATAAGGGGGATAATAAAAAAAGCCCACTTTAAAGTCCTACTGGAGCACAAACCCCATTATTTCAACCCCAATTTTCTCCAACACCATGAACAGGGGAAGGTATGCACTCCTCCTCTGCTTTTTACATTCCAATGACAATACCCAGTGCATTCCCAAAGATGACCCCAAATATGACATGCTTTTTAAAATTCGCCCCCTTATTTCTCACTTCCAAACCAAATTTGCTGCAGTTTATACCCCTAAGCGAGAAATTAGTATTGATGAGTCCCTAATGAAATTTAAAGGCCGTTTAGGGTTCAAGCAATATATTCCCTCTAAACGCTCCCGGTACGGGGTTAAATTGTATAAATTATGTTAGAGCAGTAGTGGCTACACATATTCCTTCCGGGTTTATGAGGGGAAAGATGCCCAGCTTGACCCACCAGGTTGCTCAGGTGAACTTTGTTTGCCCCTTACTGAACAAAGGGTTCCACTTGTACATGGACTATTACACAAGTGTCCCTTTGTTCAAGTTGTTGTTTTGCATGAACACCTTGGCCTGTGGGACCATAAGGCAGAACAGAATAGGGTTTCCAAAACAGATTAGGGAAACCAAATTAAAAATTGGGGTATCCTTAGCTTTACGCCAAGAAGAACTGTTGGCTGTAAAATATAGGGACGAGAAGGATGAGTGCATGTTAAGCACAATTCATGATGATGCTACTGTTCCTGTTCCTGTCCGGGGCAAAACACAGGTCCAGAGAAAGATTTATTTAATGCAGATTGCAACTCACAATGCCTTCTTACTTTTTAAAAAAATACACCCTGCCAAAAAACCACATTTTTATCTTTTCAGTTTATGTTACTCAAGGAAACATATGCGTTAAAAACACAATAAAATAATTTCCCTGTGAAGTTTGGCAGACATCAGTGAAGAAATGGCTGCCTGAAAACTGTCAAAATTACCCTGGTTGAACACCTTGACTTGTCTGCTGTTCATAAATATATACTTTTATGGGGTAATTTACAGTGGGGGGCTTCCAAAATGTCCCAAATGGGATATGGGCCCAGTAAACCAATTTCTGAAAATTCCAAATTTGAAAACTAAAATGTGCATGTCCCAGTTTTGCCCTCATAGCTTCCTCAAAAAATGCATGAACCATGCATGTGAGGCCTTGTTGGAACCGGGGGATGTTGGTGAACACAATTTGGTGTTTTTTTTCTCCAGTTGCACATATTCTATACACAATATAATATGAAATCTAAAGCAACATTGCAACATATGCACACAAAAAAATAAAAAAAATAAAAAATTTGGCAGCCATTGACGATAAAATCCGTTTGAAAAGTGTCAAAATGACCCTAGTTGTACACCTTGACTTATCTACTGTTCATAAACATATAATAATATATCTGTATAATAATCAGTATCTGTGACAACTATTGCAGTTATTAGACTACCATGCCAAATTTGAAAAAAATTACATTTTAAAAACGTGATGCATGCCTTGCAGTATTTGCCCTATACTGGTCAAAATAGATGAAAATCCTGGCCATGTTGGGTGGTTTCCAAATCAGGACAAGTTAATGAATATATTTTGGATAATTTTTCCCATTGGTTCAATGTGTGTACAATTTGTATGTATACAAAACTGTAAAAAAATGCATTTTTTTCCCCACTTTTTCCAGTTTATTTCAAACAAAACAATGTACTACCCAGCTTAATATGGTTTCAAATGAAAGCCATACTTGTGCTGAAAAAAACAATATATGATTTGTGTGGGAGCACTAATTGATAAGAGAGAAATTACAGTTGAAGAAAGACATAGCAAAAACGGCTCCGGTCTTTTAGCGACACCTTAGTATCAAAATCCCGGACCTGAAGGGGTTAATCCTTAACTTTGTAGTTTTAGAATATTGATGTAAAAGTGATGTAATTTGACAATGCACAAATATAAATCCTTCAAATCCACAAGTAACACAATATTAAAATAAAACATTGTTTAATTCCAAACAGAGCAGCAAAGATCCAACAATGCCATGGGATAAATATGTATGACCCATTGATAAATGGGTGACAAGATTGTAAAGTGGGTTTTCTCCCAAAACAGTTCAGGTGATAGACAAAATATTTTAAAGTCATTGCAAATGATAAATGTTCGTTATTCATGCTCCCACATCTGATGGTGATGTTGTATATTTGTATGAATAAAGCTTGTTGTCCGCCCCTCCACTCAGGATCAGCTGTGGGGAAAAAAGAAAACGCATGGTTTATATACTGGTAACACCACATAGCACATTCATTTTTACCATTATTATACTACAAGCCATTATGCCTTTTCCTTGACAAATTAGCAATAAAATAAATGGGGAACCACAGGGTTCATAGCTGAACTCACTCACTAATATTGTAAATGTATATGCAGATATCAAACAGACCAAGTAAACAAGTCGTGCTTTTCAATGAAACCCTTTTTGGACTCCAGAGTCAGTAATTACCTCATGGACCCAAAAAAATGAAATACTCTTTAGCCACCTTGCTTAATTAGAACAAATAAAACAATATTCATCCACAAATACAACATAATGCCATATATATAAAAAAGTGGGGTTAAATAAATTGTCCTTACCCCTGCTTCTGTCCATTCAACACTGAGTACTTTATCCTCATGAGCAGCCAAGTCATAAAGTGGTGCTTTGGGACTGATCATAAATAAAAAAAGGATTTAATTCATGGGGGAAGTACTGCATATAAATCAAATTAGAACATGCATTTCGTCATGTTAACATGCAAACAAAGTTAATATATAAAAAATGTTCAAGCTTGCAAAAGCTATTTAAAAAAAAATATATATATATGTTTTAACTTACACAGAACTTTAACACACACATATATATATGTATGTGGGTGTGTCTTCACAATTCTGTATTAACTGTATCTTGTAAAACACTCTTATCCCTTTGGTCTATACACAACATGATGTCATTACAGTAAAGGAGAAGGTACACAGTTTGGACTAGGAAAATATTGTTTTGACAACCCCAATTGCCATTGCATCCACTTTTACACTGTACTTACGTAATGTATATTTAAAGGGAATGCAGAGAATATACCAGATGAATCCAAACAGGAAAGCATGCATTTACTTATAGACAAATTCAGTCAAACTCTTGTTCCCAACTGTAATACCTTCTGGTGTCCCACAATTTGACTATATTGTCAAGAGATCCAGAAACAAGCTGATGTTCATGAAAAGGAGACCATTTTACCGCTGTGACCCATCCTGTGTGCGAAGTCAGAGAAAGCAAAACCAGGGACCCATCTACAAGATAAAAATATTAAAATTTAGAACCTCACGAATGCCGTTTTAAAATTGGACTACGGAATGTTTATGACTTTATGTGGGACTGCAAGTAGGCATACGATATTGAAAAAATAGCATTATATCGTGCTTCCAAGCATCTAGTGAACAGACCTTTGGACCGTGGATCCCAGAGGCGGATATGCCTGTCCGTGCTTCCAGATGCGAGGCGTTTGCAAAGTGGCGAGTAAGAAATGCAGTTAAATACCTTATTTCCTGTCTGAAACAAAATAAAAATAGATCTTTTATAGATGCAGAAACCAAAAAGTAAAACCCTGGTCATTTGTTTTAAATGCTCAATACCAATAAATCAAATGCAAGTACCTGTGAATATACAGGGAAACAGCAATACAAGCAATTCTCTCTTACAAATATAGCCCCGTTAATGACCAACAACTTACTAGGCATGGCACATAAAATTGCCTCCAGAACCAGGGACCTAAATTGTACTTAAAACTGGCACTGCAGTGCAGATTGCTCAGGGGACAGCAGGAAGGGGGCTGCCCAACATTTGTGTCATATGTATAATTAAGGTTTCAAACTAAAGCCCTACTTGTCTTGACCACCCCCTTCCAAATGCATCATTTGTGTGAGATCACTGAATGACACATGGCAAAAGATGCCCTGGTAGGTTCCACAACACCCCAGTTCCATGACATGCAAGAGATTTTGTCGAACCTATCCACTGCCTACTGATACTACGAGCCAGATTTGGCTTAATTGGGATTTTCCAGGGGTTTAATAAGACCTCCGAGCAAATGCACAGAAAGCACATCCACTTTTATCAATAGTAGAGGTTTCCTATGAAGGAAATCTGTATATGGCAAACAAGATCAATATATCACAGGTTCCTAGGCTTGAGGAATTTTGTGCGTCATCCAGCCAGGAACACAAGCTTTCTACTTACACAAATAGTTTTAAAATTACAGTTTCGGAGACATTTGCTACAATTTGTTTTTTTACCCACTTAACTACAACAGAGAAATATAACATGTAATGCATACCACAGAAAAACCTTACCAAGGAGGTTTTAGAAGTACTGGTTTCAACATCCCAGATCTTAATTGTGTGATCCCATGATGAACTGCAAATCTCATCTGTGTCAGACCACAGCACAGAAGAAATGGCCTCGGTGTGGCCTGAGACTGTAACAATAGGAGTCTGGGAAAACAAACAGATGAATGCTTGTTCACACCTTAAAATAAATTTTAGTCAGAACTGAGGCACTGTGTGTTCTATGGTTTTACATTTTGAGGACATAATAACAATCTGTTCTTTAGTAAATACAACCGCCGATAAACGACAACACATGACTATTACACTGTGTCATGATTTGTTGAACAATAAAGCCAAACTGGAGAAGCCATGTGTAAAAAACTAAACACACCCTTACTGCTTCCATTGGAATTAAGATACTAAGTAGCAGAGAGGTACTGCTAATTAATTACTATTTAGATATCTTACTTATCCCCAAAATCATAAACACCTTTGATGAAAGGGAAGAATTATATAATGCAAAAACCAGACTCTTTTTTAAAAAAAGAAAAAACTTTAGAAAGTGATAAAATCTCTGATGGGAGAAAAAAAGTAATTATAACCCCTTCAGTCCCCTATAGACGTACCGGTACGTCCATAAAATGCACCTAAAGAAACACATACGGACACATCCCTGCCACTACACGGGAGATCCGGCTGTCGTTTGACAGCCTGGACCCACCCTGTCAGCAGAAGCCAGCATCCTACCCTATAGAGTACTATATGAGCAATGCAGAAGTGTTGGTGGGGTGGAAAAAATAAAAATCGCAGTAAATAATTTCTTTGCCCACCTTTGACAGGGATTGGACTTATGATTCCCTATAAGTCCTGGGAAAGTATGGAAATTTTATACAAATTAGGTATTCCTGAAATCAGGACACCTGAATTGATAAATTTGGAGGGGATTTGTTTTTCTTATTTTTGCTAGTTTTTACTAAATTTCTCATCCTAATTTCAGCTAATTATCTAACTACAGCATCAAAAGAAAGCTCTATATTTGGACATACCCTTGTCAGACCGAGCTTTTCTGTTTTCTGTTTCTTCCTAGGCCGATCTGGTGTTTCTTCAATTTCATCTTCCTCTTCCGTGGGGACTAAGGGACAATAACATTATTATTATTATTATCCTTTATTTATATAGCCCCAACAGTTTATGCAGCGCTTAATACAATACATAAATTCAAGGGATATGACAAGACAAGAATTGACAGACTAAGACAAACCGATACATTTGGTGGAGAGAGCCCTGCTCGCAAGCTTACAATCTAGAGGGAAATTGGGTGACAAACATAGGGCATAGAGAAAGGGTGAGAGGTATTGTGGTGGTTGTATCGATGACAAGGAAGTTCTAGCAGCTAAGATGGTATGCTTCTCTGAATTAGTGGGTTTTTAGATGTTTCTTGAATGTTGGGAGGGAGGGTGAATGCTGAAGGTTCCTTGGGAGTAGATTCCAGAGATATGGGGCAGCTCGAGTGAAATCTTGTAGACAGGAAAAGGAAGAGGTGATGAGTGAGGAGGAGAGCCTTAGCCCATGGGAGGAACGTAGGGATCGAGTAGGAGAGTATTTGCTAATGAGGTCAGAAATCTACGGAGGAGCAGTATTATGGATGGCCTTATACGTCAGTACCAGGATCTTAAATTTAATTCTAAAGGTAATTGGGAGCCAGTGGAGGGTTTCACAGAGGGGGAAGCAGAAGAGGAGCGACGTGCAAGGAAGATGAGCCTAGCAGCGGCATTTAGGATAGACTGTAGAGGAGAGAGTCGAGACAGTGGAGTGCCAACCAGAAGAGTATTGCAGTAGTCAAGACGGGAAATGATAAGGGAATGACCCAGGGTTTTTGTGGATTCTTGGGTGAGGAATGGGCGGATACGAGAGATGTTTTTTAGGTGCAAGCGGCAGGATCTGGCGAGGGACTGAATGTGAGGGATGAAGGAGAGGTCTGAGTCAAGGATGACCCCAAGGCATCGGGCCTGGTTAGTAGGAGAGATAGTCGTGTTGTTAATGGCGATAGAGAATTCAGGTAGTGGAGTGGAGATGGAGGGAGGGAAGATAATGAGTTCAGTTTTAGAAAGATTAAGTTTCAGGTAGTGTTGTGACATCCATGAAGAAATAGCAGACAAGCAATTGGTAATACGGGACAGGAGAGATGGAGAGAGATCGGGAGAAGACAGGTAGATTTGGGTATCATCTGCATATAGGTGATACTGGAGGCCAAATGAGTTGATTAGTTTGCCAAGAGAGGAAGTATAAAGAGAGAACAGCAGAGGGCCAAGGACTGAGCCTTGGGGGACACCAACCCAAAGTGGAAGGGGTGATGATGTCTTGCCAGAGAAGTTGACAGAGAAGGAACGGTTAGACAGATATGAGGAGATCCAGGAGAGAGCTGTATCTCGAATGCCTATATAAGCAAGTGAGTCTAGAAGAAGGTGGTGATCAACAGTATCGAAAGCAGCAGAGAGATCCAGTAGAATTAGAACAGAGTAGTGACCTTTTGCTTTGGCAGAGAGCAAGTCATTGGAGACTTTTGATAGAGCTGTTTCAGTAGAGTGAAGGGGTTTGAAACCAGACTGTAGAGGGTCAAGGAGGGAATTAGAGGAGAGGAAGTTAGTGAGGCGATTGTACACAATCCGTTCAAGGAGCTTAGAGGTAAAAGGAAGCAGAGAGATAGGGCGGTAGTTAGTCAAACAGACGGGATCTGAGGAAGGATTCTTTAGAATGGGTGTGATTAGCGCATGCTTGAAGGCAGATGGTACAGTTCCAGATGACAGAGAAAGATTAAATAGGTGGGTAAGTGATGGACCAAGGGATGGACAGAGACTTTGTGAGGTGTGAAGGGATGGGGTCGAGGGGGCAGGTTGTTGGGTGAGAGGAAGAAAGAAGAGTGGCTATCTCTTTTTCGGTTGTAGGGGAAAAGGCAGTTAGTATAGTAGGAGTGGAGAGAGTGGTGTTGAGTGGTGTAGGAGGGAGTTGTAAGGAAGAGAGGTCTTTTCTAATAGTCTCGATCTTCTCTTTGAAGTGGGTAGCAAGATCTTGGGCAGTGAGAGAGGTTTGTGGTGTGGGTGTGGAGGGACAGAGAAGGGAGTTGAAAGTAGAAAAAAGGCGTCGTGGGTTGGAAGAAAGAGAGGATATGAGAGTGGAGAAGTAGAGCTGTTTGGTGAGAGAGAGGGCAGAGTTGTAGGTGTCAGTAAGGCAGTAAGTACACTTGTTAGTTAATAACAGCTTTAATCCCTTCTTTACGGGTGACGTACCTGGTACTTCCTGGTGGGTGTCACCCACAGACAGGGACGTACCAGGTACGTCATCGATGTGTCCTCAGCGATCCGTAGCAGGCACTCCCCCTGAATTCCGTGCATGTGATCGACTTAAAGCGAATCACGAGCAAGGAATTAAAATATTTAAATAAAACGGCGGTCTTCAAGGGAAGACGCAGTAAGAGAACGCTGGTACGGAAGGGGTTAAATGAAATTAGTGTTGCTGTAAATTTTGGGCCAGTTTTCATTTGGTTAGTCTTTTTACTGGACCCATTTGTTTAACATGGGTTATGGCTGAAGAAAATGTTCAACATAATCAGAAAAGCACATTGTTTACACATATGTACACTGTTGTTTTTAAGTTTATTACTGGAAATTGCAAATCGATTTTGTTAAATCTTTTTGTGATGTGTATCTTAGATGATTGTCGCTGTCGCTATCTTAGATGGTGTCACTGCTCTCACCTTCGTCCCTCACTAACTAAATCCTGCTGACTTAAAAGACATCTGCAAATCCACCCATTGCTCTGACAGCAAACAACCAAAATACTAATCCACTTCCTTGTGACTAATGCAACTTCCTAATAACTTGTCTCCTCCAATCAATCATCAACACTGCAGATGAACTAATATTTCTCTGTCACCGTTCCTCATTATGCCAATCACTAAACTGGCTCCCCATACCCTTCAGAATGACACTAACTTCTGAACCTGACCTACGGAGCCTTTAACTCCACACAGGGCCGGCCTTTGGGGTGTGTGCCGGCAGGACTCCTCAAGGTAAGTTAGGATAAGGAGAAGTAGGGAGAGGGGGGGTAGATTGAAGGGTCAGGGAGAGGGATAGTTTGAAGGGTCAGGGAGGGGTAGTTTGAAGGGGCAGAGGGGGGTAGTTTGAAGGGGCAGAGGGGGGGTAGTGAGGGGGGGCGCCAGAGGAGTAGTTTGAACAGGGCACCAGAACACCTAAGTCCGGCTCTGACTCCACATACCCCTATATCTCTATCCTCTTATCCAAATATACCCCTCTTTGTTCCTTCCATAACCTGCATCCCTCTTTTTCTGTCATTACCTCTTCTCACTCCCGTATTTTAAAACCAGCTTGCATAGAAGTTATGTTTTAAATTTGAGATAGTTTACAGTGGTGTCAGGTCCAAAGTTATTGAGATTTGACAAACCAACAAAAAATGGTTAAAAAGGGTGGTCGGTGATCAACCCCTGCAGACCAATAGTTATTACATAGATACCGAGTATTTGATTCAGAGAATCAAACCTTTACACTATCCAGTAGGGCTGCAACAACTAATCGATAAAATCGATGATAATCGATAATGAAATTCGTTGGCAACGAATTTCATTATCGATTAGTTGAATCGATTATAAAATGAGGGTTTTTTCAGAGCAAGTGCTCTGAAAAATACCCCTCGTGTTATAATCCGTTTAGTGTGACTCACAGGAGTCACAGCAGCAGTTGCTACTTACAGTTCCTCCCTGCAGTCACTGCCGATTGGCCCGCCCACTTCCTTTTTCCAGTCCCTCCCTGCATTTCCTTAGCATCGCCATGGCTGTGACACTCATCTGAGTATAAAATTAATATTTGGGCTGCTGAAAGTTAGGGGAGGTGGGGTTAATTTAGGGGCAGTTATAGTTAATGGGGTGTTTAGGGTTAACTTAGGGGCAGGTATAGTTAATAGGGTGTTTAGGGTTAACTTAGGGGCAGTTATAGTTAATGGGGTGTTTAGGGTTAATTTAGGGGCAGTTGTGGTTGATGGGGTCTTCAGGGTTAATATAGGGGCAGTTGTGGTTAATGGGGTCTTCTCTTCAGGATTTAATTTAATAAGGTTAACTTAAGGTGCAATTAGAGGTAAAGGGGGGCAAACTGAGGGGAATCTAAATCCTGGGGGCAGTGAAGATTAATCCTGTATTTATTTATAAAAGTATTGTGTCTGTGAACGAGTCTGCAAACCTATGAGGGCACTATGGCATATCAAGGGGGTATACGGCATACCTGAGGAGGACGGAGTGACATATCTGGGGGTATAAGGCATATAGGGTATATAAGGCATATGTGGGGAGGGCAGTGTGGCATGTCTGGGAGGGCAGTGTGGCAAGCCTGGGCTCAAATATGCATAACTGGGGGCAGGTTGGGGAAATAAAAACAAGAAAAAACATCCTATGCTACTTTATTAAATAATTTAAAATAAATGATTTTTTTTTTAATCCGATTAAATCGAAAAAATAATCGGCCAACTAATCGATTATGAAAATAATCGTTAGTTGCAGCCCTACTATCCAGTCAAGTTGGAAGGTACAGAGATTCAGAAATGCAAGATTATTATAACATCAGCAGATGATCACTCAACTGCTGTAGTTTGTGTGAAACAAACACTAACCTGCTGACCATATCTTCAGCATCTTGTCCCATGATCCACTGCAAAACTAAAGCAAAAGACAAGCATGTGTTAAATTTCAAGTAAAATATTGTATTACTGCGCACAATTTTTTTTAAAAAAAACATCAGAACGTAAATCTGCCGTAATGCCAGTTAAAAATGCACTTTAAGAATGCTTACTCGCATGCCATTTGACACATCTATCCCTTTTATCAGTAAGATTGATCATTTTTACATTTTATGACTACTGATGTGAAAGCAGTTAATTTTACACAATCCAGCTGCACAATGCCTACCACGAAATTTGGTGGAGGAGGGATAACAGTCTGGGACGTTTTTTTCAGTGTTTGGGTTAGGCTCTTCAGTTCCAGCGCAGGGTAATGTTAATGCTACAGCATACAATGATATTTTGTGACAACTCTACTTTCCAACTTTGTGGCACCAGTTTGGGGAAAGCACTTTCCTGTTCCAACATGGCCTGGTTTGACAAGTTTGGTGTGAAGGAACTCCAGTGGCCTGCACAGAGCCCTGACCTTAACCGCAACTGAACGTCTTTGGGATGAATTTAAACGCTGATTGTGAGGGAACGCCTTCTTGTCCAGGCCTGATCTCACAAATGTGCTTTTGGCTGGATTCCCTGACAATGCCATATAAAAGCCTACAGTTTTAGAATATGATGTCCAACAAGTTCATATAGGTGTGTCCACATACTTTTGGTCATATTGCCTTTGCACTATATAAATCGTAACACTCAGCTCACTTTGGTTCTTGATCCATCCACAGCGATTGTGTCCACACTGCCAGCGTGACCTCTACAACAATGGAGGGCCTTTACTTTGTTCCGTTCCGCATTCCATTCCCACAAAATAATAGTTTGGTCCATTGATGCACTTAGCAGCAGGCATGACAGGCTATCTGCATTGAGGTTTATAAGAACATGTATAACACAATAGTCAGTTAGGCCTGTTCTGTGATTCTTTAATGATAAATAAAGTGGCCTACGAACAGTCATTCTAATTACCCTTCAATCTCCAATCTGTAGACCGTTTTATGCATATGATAGATAAGTGCCCATTTTAAATATCTGCTTGGTCCTCTTTGTAAATGCATGAAGGGATTTCTACAGAATATGCTTCCTAACCCCAGTTCCTAACCCCAGTTCTGCAGGAGAAGTTTGCCCAAACTGCCATGCATGAAAACCTTATATAGCAACACAACACATTTACAACAATTTTATCTTGTGTAATGGAGAGATTGCCTTTTTTTGCTATCCCATCTTATGTGAGATGTAATTTAAACAATGCAGGGTTGATTGCAAATTATTCTGTTTTTGCTTTTCAAACGTTTGTGGGATTGCAGCGGTCACATGAAAAAATTAAAATAAAACAAAAATGCCACAGTCTACAATACACCAGTGGACAATACTATGCCTTACACTGTATTGCTACTAATAAAGCACCAACATATTGTGTAGTTGTGCAATGCACTTACCTTTTTTCACCCAGGCCACATCCTTAACAACCTCACTGTGACCAGCAATAGTCATAATAGGCTTTCCTTCCAGCGACCAAATCCTAGCAGTCTTGTCATAAGAACCCGTCAGAATCCTAGTAGTAAAAACATATTAAACAGTCTAGTTGCCAGAATCCATTTTTTCAATTTTTGAAATGGTGTAGCGCTACCTCCTTAAGTAATAATAATAATAATAATAATGACAGTCTAACCATTCTTCTGCTCCTGCAATAGAACTGATCCAGTCATCATGAAGCATGCACTCTTCGGGCTGAGGTGCCGTGAACTTTTCCACGTACTCAATTTCAACTACCTCTTCCTACAGGAAATAAAGATGACAAAAAAAAATCAACACCATTTGTATTTAGTGGAAAAGGAAAACTTGTTAGTTGGCATGTCATCTACTGTGAAGATAAGAAAGAACATAAAAAACAGATGAAACCAAGCACATTTAAAAAAAAAATAAAGTACACAACCTCACAATAAATGTAAAAGGCTCACAACAGGTCTTTCTACACAGCACATTTACTTATATATCCTAGTGGCTTCTGCTGGCACAGTCCAGCTGTTAATGCTGGGTCTGAACCCATCACATTGCAATCACAGACTTCATTCTTCCTTTTGTGTTCAATGTTCATTTGACACTCAAGAATGAAGGAAGTCAATGAAACTGCAATTCAAATATATCCATCTTCAAAGACTGTTAAATGCAAGTGTGTGTAATAAATGAAACATTGTATGAATGCTGTAATAAACCTGATAAATATCACGTCACCTACTGTTGAAAGCCCCTCAGCATCCATATGCTTGATGAGGGGCAAACGCAGAAATTGTCCCTTGACGAGGAAATCAAATTCCACATGTGTATGATCATCTGAATAAATAAAGGAAGCGTACATGAGAATCGGATCAGATTGTTAAGACAGGCTGTTTTGCATTATTAAGAAACATAGCAACATTGACGAAGAACCATTCTGCCCATCTAGAGACTTTCCATTTTTCCTGCTGTACGGACTCAAAACCTTAATCCGTCGTTGGTTTTGTCTTAGATTCAAGATAGCTATATGTCTTTTTACATGCATGTTTAAATTTCATCACTGTATAGACTCTACAACATCTGCTGGGAGGCTGTTCCACATATCGACCATCCACTAAGTAGATTGCGACTTCTTGTTCTACCATTTATACTGTTTTGGAAAAACTCCCCTTCTGTACTTTGTTGTATGCTTTTACGTATTTAGGTTTTTCTATCAAAACTCTTCTTTTCTTCTCTCATCCAAGACTATACATGTTGATATTCATTAGACTTTCCTGATAATCTTCACTGTGCAAACCATTCATCATTTAGCAGCTCTCCTCTGAATTCTGGCCAGAATATCTAACATCTTTCTGGAGATGTCCTCCAGAAATATTTGTAGCACTCTAAGTCAGGGCTCGACAAATCCCAGGCGCCAGGTCGCCATGGCGACAGAGAATTTTGTCCTGGCGCCTAGGTTTTGTCAGCCTCTTACATCCAGAAAAAATTGTGGATGTAAGAGGCTGAGTCACCACACGGGGGCGCTGCTGCTACTGTCTGCCCAGAAGTCTGGGCAGACAGCACAGCCACTCAGAGCCCGCCCCCGAGCCTGAGATCACTCCCACGGAGTGATCCTGTAGGCTGAAAACGCGGTTGCTGGAAAAGCAGCAATCGTGTTTTCAGCTGCCACAGGCAGCCTCAGGGAAGGGGTTTGTGTGTTGATTGGGTCCCCACACAAGTCTGGGGACCTCACCCAACACCCCCCAGCTGCCTGATCGCTCCATGGGAGCGACAGCGCAGCGTTAACCCCTTCAATGCCGCGAACGCGGCATTTAGGGGTTAATTCCCGTTTTGGGGGCTTTGCTGCTGGTGGTCTGCCTGGAAGCTCAGACAGACCAGCAACAGCAAAAACGAGCCCCTACAAGCCCTTTGATGACTCCTGTAGGTATGGAAGCCTACAGCAGTCATCAAAGAGACTCCCTCTGCAATGGCTGGTCCATAGACCAGCAATTGAGTCCCAGCTGCCAGAGGCAGCTTCAGGGACAGGGGAGAGGGTTCTTCGGTCTCCACATGACTGTGGAGACCAGCCCCAACACCCCCCGCTGCCTGATCGCTCCCTGAGAGCGACAGTGCAGCGTTAACCCCTTCAATGCCGCGATCGCGGCGTTTTAGGGGTTAACTCCCGTTTTGTAAGGGGCTCTGCTGCTGGTGGTCTGCCTGGAAGCCCAGGCAGACCAGCAACAGCAAAAAAACGAGCCCCCACAAGCCCTTTGATGATTCCTGTAGGCATAGAAGCCTACAGCAGTCATCATAGACTCCCCCCTGCAGTGGCTGGTCTATAGACCAGCAATTGCTTCCCAGCTGCCAGAGGCAGCTTCAGGGACAGGGTGAGAGGGTTCTTTGGTCTGCCATGAGTGTGGAGACCAGCCCCAACACCCCCCTGCTGCCTGATCACTCCATGAGAGCGACAGTGCAGCGTTAACTCCTTCAATGCCACAATTGTGTATGACACATTCGTGGCATTGCAGGGGTTAACATTTGTCCCCACAAGCTTTTGGGGACTAAATATCTGTCATTGCTGTGCTCCAATGGAACATCAGCATCGAAAGAGTTAAAAAAATGAAAAAAATGTATTTAAAAAAAAAAAACAAACAGCACTGACCTGAAAGTCCAGGGTGCTTCCAGGTCAAACGCTGTGAGTTTAGTAAGTGGGCTGATGATGATCGGATCCCTCCTGACCAACTGTTAGTTTAAAAAAAATCCTGGCTCCTAACTTTTTTACCTGGCGCCTAGATTCACAACAAATTTGTCAAGCCCTGCTCTAAGTGAATCTAGACATCTAGAAAGCGGCATAGCCACCTCTCTCCTAATAACACTAGGTTTTTCAAAATACAGATTTTAATATAAAATTACTAACATAGCTACAGCAAACATGACATCTCTTACCATTCTTGCTTTCAAGAACTTTGTTGATGACATTACTAAGATCTGTAACCTCAGCAGTAGCAGGAATGGAGAATGGAACATCATCTATTTTATACCTAAAAAGAAAGGCAGTTTGGAAGGTTTTAATTAATAATTTCAGTAGATGATGCAAAATGAACATCATAAGCACACATAAGATGTACAGGAAAAGGAGAAGGGGTAATGTCATGCCCATTTTCTCTTTCAGCATCAGCGAAGCAAACAACATGCTCTTCAGTGGCAACCTTCCTCTGAAATAAGGCAGTCAAATGTCACACACCTTAATTAGTCAGGGGGTCCTTCTCAGTGTGCTGATAAACAATAGGTGGTCTCAGACTTTTATCATTTATTATCAATGTTAGTGTGTTTGCCTAGTAAACTCCACTTTCTCATTTTATGTCCAGTCATCCACCCAAAATCAAGATGCTTTCACCTGTGAAATCTCTATCCAGCTTCAAAATTCCATCAAATACAAACACAATATAAGATCTACTCTACTCCAAGTTGTTGAATACATCAGAAATGAACATAGTATATAAAATGGATTGTAGACGTACAAGCTCTATCAATACACAATGCAAACAGCAACTACTATATTTTATATGCACAAAAACATAGGCATATTATAAACCATTTAACACCATTTTAATTAAAGAAAATCATATTGATCATTTTCCTGCGCACTGAATTTAAACAGGGTGTAGAGCTAAATAGTTATTTGTTAGACCGGAACGGCATGTTCTTAAACACTTGAGCCACATGTGAATGACTGAATGTAGAAGTGGAATAAAGTTTGGAAGTATTTTCCCTTTATAGGAGTGCTGTTCCTTTAACTATTTAGTGACACCGGGCACAGAAGCACCACACCAAATTCCGCAGAAAGTTGTCAATTGTGGGTATCCGCTTTACTTTTATAAAAAAAAAAAATCTTAAAACCAAAAGACAAATTAAAGAACTACGGTCTAGTAATATTAATATTGTAATCCTCGGGTCTCTTATTCAACTAATCACAGAATCAGCGGCCAAAAGGACAACAGCCAGTTTGTATATTTGACCAACAGTGGTTTACAGCAATAATTGTCCGTAACAGGCTAAATTTACATTAACAGCATAAATCGGTATTAAAATAACATTAAATGTGAATCAATGGCCACGCTAAAAAGGTTTTATATAAGGGAAACATTCACATAGGCCGCTTTATCTAACCAGGACACCGATCACGTTTAAATAAATCGGCGATTTACGACAATACGAATAATATTGAAAACGGGGGTTTTGTCCAAAACTTACTTTAGATTTTGGGTGAAGAACCGTGCCTGGATCTGTGACATAACTAAGACAATACCTCGACTCGTGCGACTAACAGAAATAAATGTGACAAGAAACTCTATGCGCGATGCTGGCTATGCAAGCCAACCACGTGTCTGATAGGAGCAGCCCTGCTATCAGAGTTCATCGAACTTCAGCCACTAGTTATGCCTGGTCTTAAAGGGACAGCCATATATTATAAACATTTTAGAAACATATTCACCTAATTTCAAAAATCGTAAACATAACATAAATATCAGCAATGATGGCGTTTCTGTGCCAGTGCTTTAAATTTAAATATATAACTCATTTTCCAACGAGTCTGTGACCATCTTAAAAACTATCACATTTACAAGGTTACTATGATTTTGATACCTAAAATGAAAAAGGTATTTATCTAAATATATATTTTATTTTCTTCTAAACCTCCAATACTGGGGCGCTAATAAATCACGGTTTGTGGTTTGCTTTGTCTGCACTTCCCGGTTGCGACCCTTCTACGGTATCCGGCTGGGACCAAGTTTGTGCGATCTGGCAGTTCGATGCGCATGTACAGTATTCCGGTCTCCATGGTGGTGTTCGCGAAAGCCAAGACGAGGTTGAGTAGACTCGTTTTGATTTTTCTCTGCTTGGGCGGCTGGGTGAGCTCCCCTCCCCCAGAGCCCATTGGGGCTGGGTAGAGATGTGGTTTACGTTATTACTCGTGGGGTGCCGCACTATGGAAATGACAAAGTCTTGGGTTCACCTTGCATTTTTATTAGTGTTATTGTTCAGTTTTCTTCAAATATGGCGGGCTCTTCCTGGTGTACGGTGAATGTTGTATACGCAGTTTCTTGAATTATTTATTTTAAGGACAGGTATATTTTTTAAACACTTAAGGACTAAGGGTATTATATTTTCAAACATAAACATGGGTCCGTGTCTTTGTACATGTGTTGGGGTGGGTTTGTGTGTGAGGAAACTTAACATTTTTTTTGTGTTTAAGCTAATAAACCGCCCAATCGTGGCGTTTGATCGTTTTTACGTCTGTTTACGAAGTTTAGTTGGTAAACCATAAAGATGAATCTTGTTGCGCTCAACGTTACTTAATCACCTAGGCGATATCGCCAAATACGAATTAGTACACAGTATGCGAGCTAGTGGTGTGCGTGAGGCGCCATCCGCATCAAAGCTCAGAGACATTGCATAAAGTGCTGCAGACTCTCTGCACGCAGTCTCTGTTGTATATGTTTCTATTCTGACTGGACCTAATAGACTTCAAACATGGTTAGAGCATATGTAGTAGCCACACCTGGGGTTAAGGGCGATAATCTCGCATAGTATGGACTCATTCATATTCTACACAGATCTGATGATCCCTAATCCCCCAAATGAGTGCATTTGTTACTAGTACGTCATAAATGATATCTCTACTTGAATGCAGGTGACTAAAATAAGTGCATCTCTGAAAACTGACAAGTCGCTGCATAAAATTTTCTCAATGGGATATTAAAGTGTTAATATTTAGAGTTTCTGGGTGAGCTTATTTAGAAAGTTTCCAGGTATAATGATAGTCAGCGCAGCTTTATGTATACGTTGGGAGAAATAATTGCACGCTGTCCGTGCATTTTATTGCTTGAGGAGCCATGTTTGTGTTTGAAACTACAATACCCTTAGTCCTTAAGTGTTAAAAAACCCCAGTCCTTAAAAGAATTTTTTTTTCTATTGTGCCACCGTATTTTGCAGCACTGTACAATTAGTAAGCAGGACCTGACAAGTAGTGCATAACAATTTGACTTACGGAAACAAGAATACCCCTCTCTTCATGCGTCGTATAGGGATTTTTTATTCACTGTGTATTATAAAGGGCCATTCCTGGCACGTTTCTCCAAAAAATAATACATAATTTAACAAAGTGACTTTCAAACATCTTAAATACAGGAAACCCAAACTATTCTTAGAGCACTGGCTCATCAAATCCTTGGGGGGGGGCGGTGTCTTATGAACCCTTAGCATGTGCACAAAGTGCTCCAAATGGTTTAAATGAAAATGATTTTATGTCACTGGGTGGCTGCTCCATGAACAGTGGCACAGGACAACAGACCATGGGACGTTCAGCTGCTTAAGGTAAAGGGATTTATTTGTAGGCTGAATGCATATGAACAAAATACTTTCATGTGCATTCATTGTTCAGGATCAGTAGTGTACCTAAAGGGGGGTGTATGCCCCAGGTGCCACTCGGGGGTGCCCTGTGGCCTGACGGGCACCTAATGCAGGCCGACAGCTTATGGCTGTGGAGCTCGCACACTGTGCGAGGAAACTCTTTTCCAACTCAGGTTACTGCTTTCCCTGCGCGGGCAAAGAATTTCCTCACGCAGTGTGCGGGCACCACAGCCGTAAGCTGTGGACTCGCTTTAGGTGGCAGTCGGGGCCGGATAGACGTCTGCATGGCCTCAGTCCACCCCTAGACCAGTGAAATCTGCAAGAGAGGCAAGGGGGTGCGGGAGAGTGGATGGGTGAATGTTTAGTTGCAGAAATGGGACAGGCAGGCTGATTGGGGGGTTAGAGGTGGCACAAGCAGGCTGTTTCAGGGGCAGAGGTGGCACAGGCAGGCTGTTTTAGGGCTGTTTTTCACGTCAATGTCTTAGTGTATAGTGATGGGAGTTAGGCTGTACCATATCTGTTCAGTAAATGTTAATTATTTAAACTTATTCAATTTATTTATAAGTTAATTTATTTTTCAGATTTGTAGTTTTTTTCCAATTGACATACATTTTGCAAATTTGTGAAATAAATATTCTTGCCAACATCAATTTTTTTGTGTGTGTTGGGGGTGCCCCTGTTCAGAAGGCCTCCTGTGACACTGGCGTGTCCCTATTAACTCAGTATGCTGAAACTGCAAACTCTCCTTGCCAACACTGCCTTAGTGAATAAATCACATAGGGTGTTCAAGGGCCTTGAACATACATACTTGAAGTATGTTCACACTGCAGGTGCCCTAGCCTCTAGACATTACACTTGTGTTACACCACTCAGTGTTGACCACTTGTGGTCACAACGGTCCCTAAAAAGTTTTTCAGTGGCAAGTAATCCAGCTAGAATCTGAATCCTGTGAATTGTTCATTTTTTATTTTTATAGAAAGAAAGTAAAAGGTTGGTTGGGTAGCTGGAGTGCTTCAATTTCACAATATCATACAATGGAATTTCCAAACATAATGAAAGAAAGAAACAAAACTCGACTAGTGAGGGGGCCACCAGCTGGACATCAGTTCTTACAAAAATATTTACACCTGATATTTAAGTGGAGAAAAAAACAAAAAACTTTTAAAGACTTTCTATGAACAATGAAAAGTAATTGCTCTTTGTGTCAAAAGAATTCCAAGAAAAGAGAGAGGGTTTGTTTACATGTTTTTTGTATTCTGGATACATGAGCAGTAACGCTACATTTGCATCAAAGGACTACATCAATTCAAAATATAATACAATTCAATATTTTGTCTTGTACTGCTGTGTTATGAGAAACCCAACTCTTCCATATTCTAATTCTTCTAAATAAGGTGTGAATTTAGGTTTCATTTTTTGAATGCAGACCTTGAGTTAGATATAAATTACATGAAACAGTAATGGAAATCGTGAATTCTCTCCTATACCAGGACATATGGAAATGGAGAACAATGAATTACAGCAGAATGCAGTGTCACCTCCCGCAGACTTGTTGATAACATGCAGCAATACAGAGGTAAATTCATCAGTGGACCTGGAATCAGGAAAACCCAGGGTTTCATAAGACTGCGTAATATATACCGTGCTAAGATTATTCAGAGTATCAAAACTGGACCACGCCGGAAATGCTACTTACTATGTTAAAGAATATTTTGCATGACTCACAAGCATAGAGGTTATATTCTAATTCTAATAATTGTGTAGTTGTCTTTTTTTCAAATAATTAGACCTCTGAAAGGCTGCATGTTTCCTTCTGTCTTCGTCTTATCTAATAAAAAGTGGCCAACAACATTTTACACTGACATTCTAGCATCGTTATTAATTATCTTAATATTACTCTAATAATTTCTAGATAGCTATTCTACTAACCACAACTTGCATAAAACATACAAAATGTCATTGATAATCCTACAGACAGTCTTTAAATTGTGCCACCGCCATTGTTAACTTCATTGCCATTTAATAGCGAAGAAAGCTCTCTCTGTTAAAAATGAAAATATATTAAAATAAAGTAATTGACACCGAACCAAACTATAAAACAGATTGGGCTAAATGCCAACATTTCTCCTGTTACTTATTTCCATTTGATGAATGTAACTAATCAAAACCCACTCTATAAACTGAACTTTTTTTAATGTTCTTCGATATCATCAGGATGCACCGCTTCAGGACGCTGCAAACCAGCAGGTATCAACCTTGACTGAGGAGTACCATTTTATAGACCAAGATGGGCAATCCATCCATTATGAGATTCAGGGCCTTCATAGCACCGGCCCTCAGATGGTAAGTAGCTGATTCAATGCATAGAATTCATAGAATATCTAAGTACCTTGTTTTGATTTAACACAAATTGCATACTTCAGGTTAAAAGAATTCAAGCGTATGTGAAATGTGAACAATAGGAAACAAGTTTACTAGTTATATATTCTTCAATGCTCATTTAGAAGCATGTGAGTCATGGAGTAAACGTCTCCCTTTTCTTAGACAGGGAACACTTAGAAAATTGTCCTTTTGGAGAGCGGTCACAGCCGCAGCTGCACGTAATCTTCACCATCCGCAAGATGGGGAACCTTCAAGTTAAAAAAAAAAAAAAAATGTAAAAATATATATATATATATATATATAAATATATTTTTGTGAGCAAGTCCTAAAATTAGCACATTAGCTCGCATGGAAAGAGTTAAAACCAATTCTCGCATGGAAAGAGTTAAAATACTGGCATATTAAATGCCCATGGAGTGTCTACTTTTAAAAAATGTATGATCTGATGGGGTAAATTGAATTGGCCGGGTTCAACAATGTCCCAATTAACACGGGGGGAAGGATGGCCACACATCTAATTTCCAATTAGAAAAATGCACACATCCAAATGTGGCCTTTTAGTTCCCCCCAAAAATGACAAACTCATGCATGTGGGGTATCACTGTACTCAGGAGATGTTGCTGAACACATATTGGGGTGTCGTGTGACAGCGGCATATACCAGGAGCTGTAAATTCATACATAAAGTAGGTGTGTGTGGGAAAAATACACACACAAAAATACTACTGCAACTTTGAAAAAATGCTGGTGGTAAAAATGTGTGCATGCAAAGAGTTAAAATACCAGCATTTAAAATAGCCTGGGGTGTCTAGTTTTCAAAAATATATGGTTTTATTGGGCACACTGAAATGGCCCGGCTCAAAGATGTCCCAAATAGGGCATGGGCAGTGGATCCCCAAATGCCAAAGTTCAACATTGAAAAATGCGCATACCCCAAATGTGGCCCTTTCCCCCCCCCAAACAGCCAAGCAAAATCATTCATGTGAGGTATCGCTGTGCTCAGGAGATGTTGCTGAACACATATTGGGATGTTTTATGATAGTGACATATACCAGAACCTGTTTATTCATACCTGAAGTAAAATGTGTGTGAAAAAACAAATGCAAAAAAATGACTACCACAAAGTTTGACAAAGACTGTAGGTAGATATGGTGCATGGAAAGAGTTAAAATACTAGCAATTGAACTACCCTGGGGTGTCTAGTTTTCAAAAGTATATGGCTTTATTGGGCACACTGAAATGGCCCAGCTCAAAGATGTACCAAATAGGGCATGGGGAGTTGATCGCCAAAGTTAAACATTGAAAATGCGCATGCCCCAAATGTGGCCCTTTTGCTCCCAAACAGCAAGCCAAAATCATTCATGTGAGGTATCGCTGTACTCAGGAGATGTTGCTGAACAAATATTGGGGTGTTTTATGACAGTGACATATACCAGAACCTGTTTATTCATACCTGAAGTAAAATGTGTGTGAAAAAACAAATGCAAAAAAATGACTACCACAAAGTTTGACAAAGACTGGTGGTAGATATGGTGCATGGAAAGAGTTAAAATACTAGCATTTGAAATACCCTGGGGTGTCTAGTTTTCAAAAATATATGATTTGATGGGGTAAATTGCATTGGCCGGCTTCAAAGATACCCGAAGAATTACCAGATTTGGAAAAAATGGCTTTGAAATAGCAAAACGCTACCTGTACTTATTGCCCCATAACGTGTAGAAAAAAAACATAAAAACATTGGGTATTTCTAAACTCAGGACAAATAGTAGAATCTATTTAGCAGTTTTTTTCATTACCTTTTATAGATGAGTAAAAGATTTTTCAACTAAAAGTTAGAAAAAGTAATTTTTTTCTAAATTTTTCACCATATTTTATACTTTTTAAATAGTAAATAATATGATACAATCAAAACAATGCCATCTAAAGAAAGCCCTTCTTGTCCTGAAAAAACAATATATAACTTGTGTGGGTTCAGTAAATGGGAAAGAGGAAAATTACAGCTAAACACGAGCAGCGCAGAAATGTTAAAACGGCCATTGTCCCAAAGGGTACAAAAAGTAAAATCAGCCTTTGTAATGAAGGGGTTAAATATGATGCTTTTACCAACTGTTTTTCATTGTTCATTGATTTTTGTTTAACTACTTCCTATATTATTTACATATATTACTTTTTAGTCAATTAGTGGAATCACTTGTCAGATTTCTATACACTTGACATGACAATGACATTTCCACTCGTTCTTCTTATTCTTGTTTATTATTAAACGGACGTGCCAATTATCATATGCACTTTAATGTATATGATAGCCCCGTGATCCCTTTAGGTTTTCATGTGGTCCGTTTTGCAAATGCATGGGAATATGCTGCAGAATATTCACATGATGCACTCAACTCCAGTCAGCTCCAGTGTTGGCTCAGGGAATGCTGCAGGTGGGGAGCCCTGATTGTGGCAGTTGCAAGAATGGTCAAATCATGGAGGAGGAGGGCTACTGCTGCATCAGGACAGACTATTCTGTGTCAAGGGCTTCATTTTTACAGAGTACCGTATTTGCTCAATTATAAGACGACCCCCCAAAATCAAAATATTAATTTAGGAAAAAAACAAAAAGCCTGAATATAAGACTACCCTATAGGAAAAAAGTTTCACTAGTAAATATTAATTCATGTAAACTAATTTTCATATTTAATAAAAGCTATGATTGAGAAAAATATATATTTTTTATTTCCTTTTATTTGCCAACCTGGCCCCCCCCCAGTTATGCACATCTGCCCCCAGGCTTGCCACTCTGCCCCCAGAAATGCCAGAATATGCATTATTCCATAGTGAGGGCATCAGGATCATTATACTATCTCTTTATAATATTAGGAAATGTATAGGAAAACAAAACACTATTGTCCATCATGCAGATGGACACAGGAAAGCACTTTACTGAAGGCATCGTTTAGTAAGTATGATGTAGTAGACAATCATGCTTTTATTATGTTGCTTTCAATTTAGTTTACATTTTCTGGATTATATATTTGATAATACTAGAGTAATATATTTACTATTCAATAGCCATCTTGTGAGATATTTCTGTACATAAAGTTAAACTAACAGTTCTTGAATATGTAGCCTGTTTCTTTTTGATTGTTTAAGATGATCTTGACCAGCGAATCAGAAAATGGACAAGTGTTCCATGTCATTCCTTCCAGCCAATCAGGAACAGCTCAGCTGATTATTCCTCATGGGCAGATACAGGGCTTCCAGGGTGAGTGAACTCCGCCTATTATAATATCATATGAAATTAGGTTTTTATGATCTGATTACTATTGTGGGTTAAAATATATGGAGCTGAAAGCAGAGGATGAAAGCTTTGCAGTGGAGATGCACCCAAACTGCTCATAGATGTAGCTTTAGAAACCACCAGACATTCACACAAATGTGTAGAACAAGATCATAACTAGAAGGTAGTACATGTTTATGTACATTGTATAAACGATACAAATGTAAGCGTTTGTCTTAGATACATAATTAAGGTATAACACATATTAATCCTTTTGTCATAGATATACACTCACACACTTGCACAAATTAACAATTGGGCATACAAAAAGACAAGACACAGCGCTCGCAGACATACTCTCACAAAACTCTTGATGCGCTCACAATTCACAGCATTAATGCAAGAACATAACTCACATTCACAGATGCATAACAGACATCACTCACAGCACACAGACAAGCCCACAAGAACACAACACTGGCACTGACACAATTCACAGATATTCATAGTGCTCACAAACCTACAACACACAAAATAATAAAATAAAAGAATAAAAACATCTAATTGCCCTAGCACAACATCTAAACGGTATAACCCCCTGCCCTGCTCACAACCCCCAACCAAAGTATGAAAAAATACTACCCTGTAGAGTACTATATATAAGGGATCGACATGGCCCTCAAGAAAGAAAGAATAAATAATAAAAAAAAAAAAAAAAAAAAAAAAAGGATGTGGGGTATTTCCATAATCAGGCGATGCAGCTAAACAATTTTGGCTGGGTTTCTCTGCTGTAACACATACCCTTTGCAAAAAAATTTAAGCAATGCAGAAGATGTTGCTGAAAAAAGGCAGGGAATTTTTTACTAAATTTCTCATGCTTATTTTTCAGCTAATTATCTAACTATAAAAGATCAGAGGTTGCCAGCTGACACCAAGGAATAGAGAGGAAGCATCCATTGTAAAATATATCAAAATTTAATCAAGTCCATAGACCATAAAATCAAAACAAGAGGTACATAGAAACACAGGCTAGACGCTTAACACGTTTCGCACAAGGAAGTGCTTAATCATAAGCAGCCAACTAATTATTTAACTATGGTATCAAAAGAAAGCCCTCTCTCTGCTTGAAATAATATATAGTTTACACAGGCACACTATTCACAGTAAAGGGGAATAATGGCTAATAGTTATATTAATAATAATAGTTGCCATATGTCCAGGGCCCACTCTGTGACACCAGTTTCTAGGTAAGACACACTAGATGTCTCAATAGTTTGCCAGTGCATATGAGGAGCTTATAAAGAGTGACCTAGAGACTATAAGTTGGTTGGTATTCCTCTTTTTTTTTTTTTTTAACTGGGTTTGTCACATTCTGTTTTTTTTTTAATGACTGAAGACCACTTAGAACAAAGCAACGAGCACCAGCAGTGTCCAGCAGACAATGCAGTGCCGGAGAACACTGGCAGCTTTATTATCCACTCAAGCGCACCACTGACCATGTGTAAGAAGGCTCCCAATGGGTAAGTATTTCCTATTTCGTTCTTCGTTTTTAGGGATTGTTCTTCTTTTACATATTATTTGTGTGTGAGTGGGTAAGATTAACACTGAGAAACGTTCCAGTTATAAAGAGACGCAAAACTAAAACTTTAGATAAATTATGTTTTTAAAACAAACCTTAACAAAATACTTGACAAGACTTATGTTCATACTCTTGCTTCAATAGATACATGTAAGTTCCATGTTTGTTTACTTTTTAACTTGTTAGGTCTCCAACAGACCTGTTTCAGAGGCCACTGCCACCATTGCCACCAAATATCCCTGTCTGGGCTCGTCGACTTCGGGATTGTGAGGTAAAGTCTTGTCATCGCACAATAAAATGAGCACATCCAGCATTTTATGGATAAAATACAGGCTTTATTAAGAAATCTGAAAATAACATAGAAAGTTATGGCAGACAAGAACCATTCGGCCCATCTAGTCTGTCCAACATAAGCCCAAACTAAGCTAAGACACTACTGTATCTTTACCACAAAGATAAGCCAATGAATAAGCAGATACAAGCCTCCAGAAACCTATGCGGGAAATCACTCTCAATAACAGTTAAAGCTATATTAAGTGGTTGAAATTTAGCATGTTGATACAAATCAGACGATGGCTTTCACTCTAACTCTCTTGCTGTCATTATGCATTCAGAGAATAGGAGACTCTTTCCGAGGTTATTGTCTAAGCGAGGCTGAGCTGAGAAGTATATTAGCACAGCACAAACAGCAAACACAGAGCGTTTGGGGAACACGCCAATCTCCGAGTCCAGCCAAACTAGCCACTCGGCTAATGTGGAAGTCGCAGTATGTCCCATATGATGGAATTCCTTTTGTTAATGCAGGTAACCCAGTGTATATTAAATCTATCGTATAACTTACCTCGGTACTGTAGTACTGTCTATTATGGCTTTTAGAAATAAGTGTGTGTGTGTGTGTGTGTGTGTATATATATATATATATATATATATATATATATATATATATACCGTATTTGCTCGATTATAAGACGAGGTTTTTTTCAGAGCAAATGCTCTGAAAAATACCCCTCGTCTTATAATCGGGGTCGTCTTCTAATCAGACCTCAAATAGAGGTCTGATTAGGAGACTAAGATCCAGATCCCCCGCACCGCTGCAGGGGACCTGGATCCTCCTATCGTCGCCCCCCCCCACACACACACACTTACTGGTGCTTCCGGAGGTGAAGTTGGCAGCGGGGGTTTGTATGCGTCCGTCGCAAATACCTTCCCCGACTGTCAGAGATCAGAGTTCCAGAGTTCCTGATCTCTGACAGCCGGGGAAGGTATTTGCGACGGACGCATACAAACCCCCGCTGCCAACTCCACCTCCTTCCGGCTGCCGCGGAATGAGACGTCAACCCGCTGCCCCGGCAATACAGCAGGAAATTGGAAGCACCGGTAAGTAAGTAAGTGTGTGTATGTGTGTGTGTGTGTGTGTGTATGTATGTGTGTGTGTGTGTGTGTGTGTAGGGCATTTCTGGAATGCCTTACACCCCTATATGCCACTCTGGCACTTAGGGGGTTAAAAGGCATATTATGGGACAGAGTGGCATATAGGGAGGTATAAGGCATTTCAGGAGGCAGAGTGGCGTTAAGGGGGCATTTAATAGTGCACTCTGCCTCCTGAAATGCCTTATACCTCCCTATATGCCACTCTGCCCCATAATATGCCTTTTAACCCCCTAAATGCCAGAGTGGCATATAGGGGTATAAGGCATTTCTGGAGGCAGAGTGCTCTATATAATGCCTTTTAACTCCCTTAATGCCACTCTGCCTCCTGGAATGCCTTATACCTCCCTATATGCCACTCTGCCCCATAATATGCATTTTAACCCCCTAAATGCCAGAATGGGATATAGGGGTATAAGGCATTTCTGGAGGCAGAGTGGCACATAGGGGGTCAAAAGGCATACCATGGGGCACAGTGGCATATAGAGGGTTAAAAGGCATATCATGGGCCACAGTGCCATATTGGTGTGGCAAGCCTGGGGGCAGATGTGCGTAACTGGGGGACAGGTTGGAAAATACAAGAAATAAAAACAAAAAAAAAATATTTTTCTCAATCATAGCTTTTATTAAAAAAAATAGTTTACATGAATTAACATTTACTGGTAAAACTTTTTTCCTTTAGGGTCGTCTTATATTCAGGCTTTTTCTTTTTTTCCTAAGTTAATATTCAGATTTTGGGGGGTCGTCTTATAATCAGGGTCGTCTTATAATCGAGCAAATACGGTATATATATATTATTGAAAATTCAGTTCATATCATTTTCAGTATTATAATTTTGCAGTTTGTATGCAGAGGAAAACATCTCAGGTGTGGAAATATATTTCATTATCTGTACATTAGTCATAATTATTATCCATAGGTCACTTAAAGGGGTTTTAAGTGGCAGTTTTATTTCTTTGGTAACTTCATTTTTTATTTATATTGCCTCAGTGTGTTATATTCTTCTCTGGTTACATTAATGATGAGTTTAATTGTTTAAGAAGAACATAAAACAGACCTTTCCAGAGAGAGTAGAACATTAAATACAACACCAGTTATGGCATCACTTATACCATTTCTAAAAAATAAAAAAATCATAATGAGTATAATCTTGAGGAGAATCCATTTGAAAAGTTATTTAACTTAATCGTAAATAACGTGAATGATAAAGAACGACAGGTCCAGCAGATGGAAATCCCTATGCTTTTCTGGATTCTACAGAATTCATGTGTTAAATGTATCCAGCTTCGTCTAATGTATATTTACCAACAAAAATATTTCAGCTTTGTCTCTAATATCCATATGTTTTTGAGAAACCCAACAGTAGTATTTTAACATCATACAGAGTATAACTTATTCCTAATCAGAATTTATATATGTGTCAGATGAGCCATGTCTGCTTCTGATCTATTTCATTACTCTTGACGTTTGGCTGTTACATTTTCAGGAAGTAGAGCGATTGTTATGGAATGCCAGTATGGGCCAAGAAGAAAAGGAACACAGCCTAAAAAAAATGGGGAGAGTGAAAGTTTATCAGGGCAGATCTACAAAGCAACCTGTCCAGCAAGGTAGCATTGTCTGCTACTCAAAATATTAGAAAACACTTTAAAGGAACGATACATGTATAGAGCTTTGACATAATATGTTTAGCACAACAAAGCGAAAACAGACCTTACATGAAAATAATGATTAAAAATGCAAAATTACTATTTGTGTAAAGGCAACTGATATCTGGACTTAGTGTTTATTAAATCTGTAGAAAAAGGTCTAATTTGCCTGATACCCCTACTATAGAAAAAATGCATATTTAAGTACTCTGAGTCTTTGACAAGTTCATGTTAATTTTTCATTGTGTAAACCTGAAACTGAGTCTAAATTTCTAAATTGTATATATAATGTGTGTGTGTATATATATAAATGTACATATGCATGTCTAGCCCCTTGCAGAATATTACAGTTGATATCTATGTGTAATGGTTTGCTGCAGTTAGAGGTTGTGATTATGTTACATCGTGAGTTGACAAATAATTGTCTTATTTTTATTTCCTAGAATATATATTAAAAAGGTAAAGAAGTTTCCTATTTATAGAGTTCCCACTGATCCCAAGATCGACAAGAAGTTGATTAGGATGGAGCAGGAAAAAGCCTTCAACATGTTGAGGAAGGATATGGATGGAATTGACGGTGTGTTAAGGTAATACATGACAGCTCATCCTTTAGCATGATCTATTACTTAATAAAAGTAAATATCCATTAATGTTTCAGTATGTTGCAGGTTTCTCATAAGGGAATTAAAATAAAACTTTAATTATATTATCACAGGAAACAGTCATCCACTTGCATTATTATTATTAGCTTTCATTTGATACAAAAGAAGACATTGGTTGCTTCCATAGAAGCTGAAAAAACTTGTTGAAATTGTGTTATTTGATTAAATGTTCAAAATAAAGAATACAAGGATAGTTAAGTTAACATTAAAGACCTAAAAAATTATATAACGTGTAACAATGAAAATATAAGGTGTATATAGGTGAAAGAATAAGGATCTGGGGTAATCTGTAATGTAATAGCTCTCCTTTCACTTAGTTTTATCACACAGTATATCCTTATTTGCTTTAACCCCACTCTGCCAGTGGGGTTTAGTCCTGCAGTTCCTAACAAGCCGTAAATTATATGTTGTTCCTTAGGTGGTATGTACAGTTACCGAATCAGGATGCGCATCAGTATCACAATCTAGAGACTGGTTGCTTTTCTCCCTCCCCGTCCCCATTCCAACAGGCTGCAGAGGAAGAGGAAGAGATTTTATGTGAAGAGAACTCTATCCAGCCCTCTCGTCTGCATCCTCGAGTGGCAGAAAAAATTCGAGAACTGGTAGCTTGCGGAATCGATGAAGTTTATTCTGTCAGGAAACAACTACGGTACCAATAAACTTAAATATAACCTTAAATAATTTAGCATGTTTCTGGGAGAGAGTTATTGCATTGGTTATGTGTAATCATTTCTAGAGAGATTTAAGAGCTTTGTATAGGAAATAAGATTCAAAGCAAGTCATCGGATAGTATAGAGTTCTGATGTGTGGAAAAAAATACTATTTCCTACTATTCCTATAACATGTTTATGTAATAACTAACCTTTATTTTTCAATTTGTCAGGAAATTTGTGGAGAGGGAGCTTTTCAAACCAGATGAGATCCCTGAACGTCACAACGTGTCCTTCTTCCCAACAGTAAATGATCTGAAGAATCACATTCACGAAGCACAGAGATCCATGGGAAATGGAGAACTAATCTATGATTCAGACACCATTCCTGGAGCAGTGAGAGAGGTATAATAAATGTGACTTATATTGGAACATATTTAAAATACATTCCACAAATATTGTGTGTAGGTTTCTTTAAAAAAAAAAAAAAAAAAAAACATTCTAGTTTTTGCAAAATGTCTTCAGGCAGCTGCACATCACCCAGCCATACAACCTGACTAATAAACATCTACAGAGGAGCTGACTTCATTAGCATTGCCATAAGGAATCAGCTCAGTGTAGTGATTATGCAGGTAAAGTCACCGAAAATATAATAATACAGACAACAGTAGCAGCCTCCAGGTCTGCATATAAATATCATTGGGCTAAAAGAAGTTTAAACAAAGTTTAAAGACGCATTTAAGTATTTGTTTGGCTTAAAAAATCTGCATGTTTCGAGCTACCATAAATAACATCACGTGGAGTGTGCCTTCATTTGCAAATGTTTCCGTTCTTAATTGTGGGAGATTCGTAGAGGTTGCCTTGCTGATATGTTATCCTTTGCATCTAGTTCTGAACCAAGCCCCTTGGACTTTACACACTGACTTACTCCAGTGTGAATGTAATGCTTAAAAAAAATCTGGGGACATTGCCACGCTCGAGCAGTTTAGGAGCTAGGAAGTAAAGATTAGGAGCCAACTAACTGTTTTTAGGTGCTGTGTCTTAATTAAAATAGTGCACTAAAATATGTGTCAGTGTTTAAAAGTTTAGAAGCCTTGGCTGTTTGGCTCTGTAATTTTTAAAACCAATATGTAGGTATAAAGTTATATTCACAGAAGGTACATCAAGCCTCAGCTGTGAAATGTAATCTATTTTTTTTAGATCTGAATGTTTTTCTTTCCTTTATAGTTCAACTGGACTTCAGAAAGTGGAAATGTCCTTAATGAAATGGTTACAGTTACATTTGATTCAACATCCCAGGAGGGTAAGTGTGTAGTAAGTCAAGACACTGGCACTGTAAAAATTATGGGCCTTAAGAAACCTTAAGTATTGATCGATACCTTTGGACCCAAATCTAGCATATGACTTGCAACTGTCTAATTAGGCGACTTTTATTAAAACAAGAATAGAAATGCTAGTCTGCAAGGTCATTCACTAAAGTAATATCAAATGTAGAAAGAATGGCACAAGAATAGCATCATTTTTATTTTTTATTTAATCAACACACATACTGACAGTGACCCAATACAGCTAATATAAATACCTGTTCCTGTGGATATTTGGGCCTATTCGTGTAACTTGAGTTATGCTGACATGTATTGAAATGTGCATGATACATTTAGGGTTAGCTTGTTGCAGCATAATGCATAAATAAACCATTGAGAGAACATTAGAAAATATGCCAGACCATAAGCAAGTGCATCTTGCTGCAGATGGCCCTATTATAATCTTTGGTGAGTGAAAATATCAACTCACCTTAAGTTGCAGGGTTTAGTGAATAAACCTTATGATCTACAATAAGAGCTATTGGAGAGTGTTAAAACTTTTTTCGAAATAACCATGCTCAAACGTTACTTGTCTAATATTTTTCTCCCACTTAATGCACATAAACTATGGAATCCCTTTGGACATGGATTTTTTATATTCTTCCTTCAGTATTAAGTTGTCTGCAAAGGACCAAGTAACATATGATAAAGTTATCAATATCTATCGTATCTGTGCCTGTTTTACATCAGAACAAGAATCTTTGATTAAAGGTGAAGATTCCCCATCAGAAGATGTCACCCAAAACACTGTTCAGCTGATCTCATCGCTTACGTCTCTTCAGCCCAAAATTTTTGCACAGCTTCAGGTTTGTGATTTTTGAAAACCCACACGCAGTGTGCTAACATTTGAGAAACGTCCTTTTTTAATTGTGCACTAATACTTTACAACATAAATATTGGCTCCATCTTTGATTTCCCGTGTTCTTTTTAGAGTGAGAACCACATACCCATTAAATTTTTTATCTGATACTTTCTCATATTTTAAATAGCTTCCGTCCTCCTATATGGTATTTTATCTTTTCCTGAGTTGGCTCAATAAGATGATTCACTCTCCACTAAAGACTCCGTCTTGTTGAAATGCAAATAGCCTTTGCTTGAAATAAGCATTATACAAAATAGTACTCTAAAACACTAAAACACATAATTGTTTCATCATGGCAGGTTGTCATGTTTTATCTAAATCCGATTTGCTAAATTCATTAAACTGTTTTTTTAGTGATATATTTAAAGGGGTGGTGGCAAATCCCATCCTCCAAGTCCCCTAGACCCAACTAAGTACAGCATGGCCCTTTCTTATCTCTTATTACGAGAGGGCAAAACACAAAAATATTTATTTACTAAACCATTTTTATAATATATGATGAACCTCAAATAAATATAGGTAAAACATATGAATTTGAATAGCTAGGTATAAAGAGATTCTGGAGAAATGTGAAAAGTAGCAGCCATATGAATAGCTGTGCTGATTGGACTGTTGCATTGGTTGCTATCATGATAAGACTAAGTAGTTACATTTTATATTTCCCAGCTTTTTGTGTTTGCCTCCGTTAAACAACCCAAAAATGTTTTACTACTGTGTAACGGTAGTGCAGAAAGGAAGTGATGACACCTACTAAACAGGTTTATGTAAACTAAGCGTTTGTTCCATGTTCATTAAGTGGAATACCTGTTTGAGAATACTTCTCATTTAAAAAAAAATAGTCCTTAAATGACAACAATGTTTGTTTCCTAGTGACCAGAATCCTAAGCAAGTAACAGACTCCATAGTGAGCAGAAATTAAGTAATACAATAGTCTCCCAAATGTATACCAAATGATTAGTTATCCTTCTCTGTAGGGACTTCAACTACAGCCTACATTTACATCCCCTGATGGACAAACTGCCCTCATCACACTGAACCAGCCAGCCTCATCCTTTACTTCACCCGAGGGAACAACGGCTGTGATAACAGTGAGTCCAACGACCCCTGTTAATGCTAGTTGTCTCCTGAACAGTGGAGGGAACAGCCAGCCTCTCGTTCTTAGTCACTTGCACAGCCAGCAAAATGACTCACCTGTGTCTTCTGTGGTTACTTTGCCTGACTCGGCAAATAACCTGGTCAGTATGGGACAGCTGGTAACAGTGGAGGATGGAGCTGGAGTGACAGGAGAGGTGCATCAGATTCTGCTGGGGGAGATACACTCAATTCCTATCCAGATTGTTGAGAGTCAACCTACTATAGGTGAGCTGACAAATTATCTGTTTGTAAATGTGTGTGTGTGTGATATATATATACATACACAATAGAGTCCAAGGGTCTGAGGGTTTTATTTAAGCAGTGTATATTAATTGTTCAGGAATAGATTATGTGACACTGAAAAAAAATATTTTTTTCAGGCTAGGTTTCCACTTGGGTTTTTGTCCTGCGTTTTTTTTCTTGATGAGTTTTTTCTGGCGTTTCTGTGGAAATTGCTTTTTTGACCTTAGGCAGTTTTTCCAGCCTTTACACGTTGGAGTTTTCACCCAGCTAAAAGGGATTAGGATAAATGGCAAGTATCTGCCCCCTCCTGATGTCATTTTCTTGGTAGAGTTCTACTTAAACACGGCCCGGCGGACCCTTTTGTCTCTTTTCTGTGGTTTGTAAGGCATGCTTTATTCCGAATGTCTGCTCCTCTAGGAAGATTGGCCCCAAATGATGGTGCAAATTGTTTGCTGTTGCTTTTGGCATGCAGGATCCAGTTGGGTATGTCTGTTTGTAATTGCATGTTTGTTCCAAATGGTGTAAAATTCAATATGAACTTTGTTTTGTGTGAAACTGTTTGTTTCCAGCCTATTTCTCGTAGGACACACAGATACTGGGTCCATCCTCTGCATTGTAACTGTGGAAAAAAACGCCATTAAAAACGCCAAGGCAAAACCCACATGGCTTTTTCATGGCGTTTTTTCTCTCCCGTAGACTTCTATTGGAGAAAAACGCCAAGATTTCCTTGCAAAGTGTCAACATGCTGCGATTTTGAAAAACACCAAAGAGGACTGAAAAAACGCCAAACAGAAAAACGCCAAGTGGATATGGCATTGTGCGATTTCCTATTGAAGAACAGCTAACATCTGACCGCAGCGTTTTTTCACAAAAAAAACGCCGTGTGGCTGAATTGGCGTTTTTAGCAAAAAAACAACAAGTGGAAACCTAGCCTCAGAGGGCTTGGGATGTTTCAGGAAAGCTACAAGAGAGGGGATCTACAGCCATGTAGAATTAATGCCAGAATGAGTTAAAACAGTCAAACTGTGGTCATACTAAATACTGACATTTTTATTTTCAGTATATACATGAAATGTTGACGTAAAAGCAGGTTGCAGTAGTGGACTCAGACTTTTGTACTCTATTGCATGTGCGTGTCATATATATAATTATACCTTACAGCTTATAGACATGCATTGTGGTATATTTGGTGTGGTTAAAATATTTGAAATATCACCAATATTTATTATATTGTTTTTTGTTTTCTTTTTGGCAGTGGAAGTAAATACAGTTAATACATTTGGCACTGATGGTACAGAAAAAGTCCATGAAGAGGCCTGTGGAAAGCAGCTGTCCACTGCACATGACAAAAGTGTACAAAGTCAGGATCCTGCGTGAGCCATGAATGGACACAGCTATAGCTTTCCTCTTACTGCATCATTTATTAAAGAAGCACAGTTATGTAAGATCCCTCATATTGAGGGTTATTTCCGCATGAAACATTGGTGGTCCAAAATGTGGGTACATCAATATATTTACTCATGCTACCCAGTAACTAGCTTGGAAACCATTTGACAGGCAACACTTCAACAAAAGTAGACATTACTTTGCCCATGGATATTTCATTCCTTTTGCTCACTGTAAAGTTGAAAATTGCAGGTGAACGTGGAATCGCTTCTACTAAGAATAATTAGGAGTGGAACTAAATGAGAATAATATATACGCATATGCTTTTTAATGCTGAAAGAACAAGGAAATCCTTGTCTTTTAAAAAAATTTCCCATTGCACAAAGGTTCTTTTCTTCAGCAATATGATGAAATATGAAAAATATGATTTTTCTCTCATCCACTCTTTTAAGCAAAAATTAAGCAAAAAATATTTTTTCAGGTGCATGTGCTGATTACCTTAATAGTACATTCCACGTATGACGGGACGTACTAAACAGCATATTGGGGATGATGGGATGATGGGATGATTGGCTGCAATATTCAGCACTATCAATAGGTGTCAGTATACTTTTTACACTCATGGTAAATCACAGTATGTTCTTTTTGGTAGTTCTTGATACTAATTTGCAATGAATACATTGCAAAAAGAAGCTGCAAATGTTTAACTGTTTACTTGCTGAAATATATACAGTTTTATAAAGGAATCATGGTAAATTCTATAGAAATAAAAACATTTTAAGTAATCAACATATTGATATAATATGGTACATGTATGTGCAAACACCATATTTTACCTGTTTTGATTGGCACAATATGGGAATATATATTATTATTTTTACATGGGAATTATGGGTGGAATATTATAGTTACACATGCTAAGGAACACATTTAACCCATTTCTGATAAGAATATGGCTATAATTATTTTTTTACATGGGGATTATGGTGGAATATTATAGTTACACATGCTAAGGAACATATTTAACCCATTTCTGATAAGAATATGGGTATAATTATTTTTTTACATGAGGTTTATGGGTGGAATATTATAGTTACACATGCTAAGGAACATATTTGACCCATTTCTGATAAGAATATGGGTATAATTATTTTTTTACATGGGGATTATGGGTGGAATATTATAGTTACACATGCTAAGGAACATATTTGACCTGTTTTTGATAAGAATATGGTGATAAATTTTTATTTACATGGGGAATATGGGTGGAATATTATAGTTACACATGCTGAGGAACACATTTGACCTGTTTTTGATAAGAATATGGCTATAAATAATTTTTTACATGGGGATTATGGGTGGAATATTATAGTTACACATGCTAAGGAACATATTTGACCCATTTTTGATAAGAATATGGGAGTATTATTATTTTTATATCGGGATTATGGGTGGAATATTATAGTTACACATGCTAAGGAACATATTTGACCTGTTTTTTTTATAAGAATATGGCTATAAATATTTTTTACATGGGGATTATGGGTGGAATTTTATGGTTACAAATGCCAAAGAACACATTTGACCTGCTTCTGATAAGAATATGGGAATTTTATTATTTATACATGGGGATTGTGGGTGGAATATTATAGTTACACATCCTAAGGAACACATTTGACCTGTTTCTGATAAGAATATGGCTATAAATAATTTTTATATATGGGGATTATGGGTGGAATATTATGGTTACACATGTTTAGTACCTTATTTAACAAGTTTCTGTTAAGAATATGGCTATAATTATTTTCTACATGGGGATTTCGTAAAAACGAGATCATCAAAAAACAGAGTTTCAATTTCAAATTAATTAGAGTGAAATTATTCATGTATAAATTCTATCAAATTTTCAGTGAATAGAAAATACACTGTCTATATAAGGACTGAATCACCTTATAAAAATATTTATGTTTGTGTTCAGTGGTCAAAATTCATTAAAAAAAAAAAAGGCTAATTCATCAAAAATCTAAAGCTTAATCATCAAAAAACACAAAACTTTTCAATTTCCGCTTGTTCAAAGTGAAGTTATTAATTTTTAAATAGTAATAGCTAAATCGCCTCATAAGAATAGTCGTAAAAAAAACCAAAAAAACTCAGTAGCTAAATCATCAAAATTGATCGGCCAGCAAAGAGTTGCAATGAGCACAGATTATACCTAGTAAAGAACCTATAAAAGTTCATTCAAAATGTGAAGCTTTATCATCAGAAAACACAAAATATTTCAATTTGCAATTATTCAAATTTAAATTCAATAAAGTATGTGTCAATGGTACCGTCAATTTTAGTAAAAAAAACAGATTAAATTATCTAAATAATAGCAGCTAAATTGCCTTGTAAAAGGTATTTATATTCATGTTCATTGGTCAAAATTCTTTGAGATAAATTTAAAAAAAAAAAAAAGAAAATTATATATATATATATATATATACCAACATTCTATTAAGACAAGTGTCAAATGTTACTAGGGGTGTGTAACCATGACATTTCACCCATAATCCCCATTTAGAAAAAACATTTATACACATTTTCTTAACAGAAAAAGATCAAATATGTTACATGCAATCATATCATTCCATCAATAATCCCTATTAAAAAAATTACCATACACATTTTCTAATCAGAAACAAGTGAAATACATTACTAGGCATGTGTAACCATAATATTCCATCCATAATCCCCATATAGAAAATGAGTATACTCATATTCTTATCAGAAAGAGGTCAATTATGTTCCTTGGCATGTGTAACCTTGATATTGCACCCATAATCCCCATGTAGAAAAATAATTGCCATATTCTTATCAGAAATGGGTGAAATATGTTCCTTAGCATGTGTAACTATAATATTCCACCCATAATCCCCATGTAAAAAAATAATTATACCCATATTCTTATCAGAAATAGGTCAAATATGTCCCTTAGCATGTGTAACTATAATATTCCACCCATAATCCCCATGTAAAAAAAATAATTATACCCATATTCTTATCAGAAATGGGTCAAATATGTTCCTTGGCATCTATAACTATAATATTCCACCCATAATCCCCATATACCCCCCCCCATATTCTTATGAGAAAAAGGTCAGATGTGTTCCTTAGCATTTTTAACTATAATATTCCACCCATAATCGCCATTTAAAAAAAGATTATACCCATATTCTTATCAGAAATGGGTCAAATATGTTACTTAGCATGTGTAACTATAACATTCCACCCATAATCCCCATGTAAAAATAATAAAATGCCCATATTCTTATCAAAAATGGGTCAAATTTGTTCATTGGCATCTGCAACCATGATATTCCACCCATATTCCCCATGTAAAAAATATTATACCCATATTCTTATCAGAAATGGGTAAAAAGTGTTAGTTAGCATGTGTAACTATAATATTCCACCCATATTCCCCATGTAAAAAAAATAACACTCCTATATTCCTATCGGAAAAAGGTCAAATGTGTTCGTCGGCATGTGTAACTATAATATTCCACCCATAATCCCCATGTAAAAATAATAATACTCCTATATTCCTATCGGAAAAAGGTCAAATGTGTTCGTCGGCATGTGTAACTATAATATTCCACCCATAATCCCCCCGTAAAAAAATAATTATACCCATATTCTTGTCAGAAATGGGACAAATATGTTACTTAGCATTTGTAACTATAATATTCCACCCATATTTCCCACGTAAAAAAATAATTATACCCATATTCTTATCCGAAACGGGTCAAATATGTTCCTTAGCATGTGTAACTATAATATTCCACCCATAATCCCCATGTAAAAAAATATTTATAGCCATATTCTTATCAAAAACAGGTCAAATGTGTTCCTTAGCATGTGTAACTATAATATTCCACCCATAATCCCCATATAAAAATAATAATACTCCCATATTTTTATCAAAAATGGGTCAAATATGTTCCTTAGAATGTGTAACTATAATATTCCACCCATAATCCCCATGTAAAAAAATAATTATACCCATACTCTTATCAGAAATGGGTCAAATATGTTCCTTAGCATGTGTAACTATATGTAACTATAATATTCCAACCTTAATCCCCATGTAAAAAAATAATTATACCCATATTCTTATCAGAAATGGGTCAAATATGTTCCTTAGCATGTGTAACTATAATATTCCACCCATAATCCCCATGTAAAAAATAATTATACCCATATTCTTATCAGAAATGGGTCAGATATGTTCCTTAGCATGTGTAACTATAATATTCCACCCATAATCCCCATGTAAAAAAATAATTATACCCATATTCTTATCAGAAATGGGTCAAATATGTTTCTTAGCATGTGTAACTATAATATTCCACCCATATTCCCCATGTAAAAATGAGTATACCCATATTCTTATCTGAAACAAGTCAAATATGTTCCTTAGCATGTGTAACTATAATATTCCACCCATAATCCCCATGTAAAAAATATTTATAGCCATATTCTTATCAAAAAACAGGTCAAATGTGTTCCTTAGCATGTGTAACTATATTATTCCACCCATAATCCCCATGTAAAAAAATAATTATACCCATATTCTTATCAGAAATGGGTCAAATATGTTCCTTAGCATGTGTAACTATAATATTCCACCCATAATCCCCATGTAAAAAAATATTTATAGCCATATTCTTATCAAAAACAGGTCAAATGTGTTCCTTAACATGTGTAACTATAATATTCCACCCATAATCCCCATGTAAAAAATAATTATACCATATTCTTATCAGAAATGGGTCAAATATATTCCTTAGCATGTGTAACTATAATATTCCACCCATAATTCCCATGTAAAAAATAATTATACCCATATTCTTATCAGAAATGGGTCAAATATGTTCCTTAGCATGTGTAACTATAATATTCCACCCATAATCCCCATGTAAAAAAATATTTATAGCCATATTCTTATCAAAAACAGGTCAAATGTGTTCCTTAACATGTGTAACTATAATATTCCACCCATAATCCCCATATAAAAATAATAATACTCCCATATTTTTATCAGAAATGGGTTAAATATGTTCCTTAGCATGTGTAACTATAATATTCCACCCATATTCCCCATGTAAAAATGAGTATACCCATATTCTTATCTGAAACAAGTCAAATATGTTCCTTAGCATGTGTAACTATAATATTCCACCCATAATCCCCATGTAAAAAAATAATTATACCCATATTCTTATCAGAAATGGGTCAAATATGTTCCTTAGCATGTGTAACTATAATATTCCACCCATAATCCCCATGTAAAAAAATATTTATAGCCATATTCTTATCAAAAACAGGTCAAATGTGTTCCTTAACATGTGTAACTATAATATTCCACCCATAATTCCCATGTAAAAAATAATTATACCATATTCTTATCAGAAACAGGTCAAATATGTTCCTTAGCATGTGTAACTATAATATTCCACCCATAATCCCCATATAAAAATAATAATACTCCCATATTCTTATCAAAAATGGGTCAAATATGTTCCTTAGCATGTGTAACTATAATATTCCACCCATATTCCCCATGTAAAAAAATATTTATAGCCATATTCTTATCAGAAATGGGTCAAATATGTTCCTTAGCATGTGTAACTATAATATCCCACCCATAATCCCCATGTAAAAAAATATTTATAGCCATATTCTTATCAGAAATGGGTCAAATATGTTCCTTAGCATGTGTAACTATAATATTCCACCCATAATCCCCATGTAAAAAAATATTTATAGCCATATTCTTATCAGAAATGGGTCAAATATGTTCCTTAGCATGTGTAACTATAACATTCCACCCATAATCCCCATGTAAAAATAATAATATATATTCCCATATTGTGCCAATCGAAACAGGTAAAATATGGTGTTTGCACATACATGTACCATATTATATCAATATGTTGATTACTTAAAATGTTTCTATTATTTCTATAGAATTTACCATGATTCCGTTATAAAACTGTATATATTTCAGCAAGTAAACAGTTAAACATTTGCAGCTTCTTTTTGCAATGTATTCATTGCAAATTAGTATCAAGAACTACCAAAAAGAACATACTGTGATTTACCATGAGTGTAAAAAGTATACTGACACCTATTGATAGTGCTGAATATTGCAGCCAATCATCCCATCATCCCATCATCCCCAATATGCTGTTTAGTACGTCCCCGTATGACTGAGTAAAGGCACATAACTTTCCACTACAATTTACGCATATCCCTTGCCTGGCTTACTAATTATTTAAATTGGTGGTTTGTAAATATGTCACGTGCCAGTGGCTTTTAAATATTTCACTTTGGGAACTACTTCTCTGTTGACAGGTTTTTCCCCATCTCTTGTATATTATTTATATATTAAACAAACACCTCTCTGAGTAAAAAAATTGGTTGCAGTTATTTGCACTAAAATAGTTGAACTTGAAATTTTAAAAAGAAAAAGTGTCTTGAATTTAAAAATACATCATTTACATATACTTCTGACAGTATTAGAGAGTATAGATTTTTCTTTCAAAGTTGTAAGGTGTTTTTTTTTTTTTTTACCTTTTCATATACCCGGTTTGTGACTTTAATAACATATGAAATATCCGCAATGATGAATACTTTTGGGTAGCAGATGTCCCAGAGTATATTCCTAGGAACATTAAGGCACTTGTTATTCAACCATTTCCCGTCAATTTCTGCCTAAAATTGCCGTAATATTAATTTTCTATGCCCCTCCCCCAATGCAGATTACAGAAATGCCCCATACGCATAAGTTGTTTCATGATATTTGGGCTACACTGGCCATAAATCAGCAGCACCTGAGTGCAGGATATTTTTGGTACCCTACAGCATAGGTGAGCATGACTAGCAAATATATGATTGTAAATATAAATATGCACACATTATAATGTGGCAATATACCTTGGATGTGGCTACTGTCCACATTTGTTATTAACCTGTTTGCACCCCTAAGGATCTACCAGTATGTCCTTTAAAAGGATTTTGATACAAAATTGGTTGCAGCGGCAGGAATGCCACTGTCTTTGCTGCTCCTTCATGTTTCCCATTCTGAAATGTTTATCTATTACATTGCCCACCTATCTTAACTGCCACCCTATTCTCATATATTGTTTTAGGGTATTACTGTCCAGGAACAAAGAAAGTATCCTCAGTGAGTTGAAAACAAAAACAAAAATTGTCATACCTGCCAACTATTGATACCTTTATTTTCATATCCTGCAGACAGGTTGTAGTCACCCACAGCACTGTTGTACTAGTTTGAGCTATTGAAGTGTTCAACTGGAATCAAGTTCACTGGAGCTTACTGAAGAATATCTGATGGCTGAGTGGCTGAAGAGAAAAAAAAAAAGTATATGAAATGCACCGTTCGAAATCTTGGGGCTCGAACCACCCACATTATAGGGTCACTAGGCCATAAAGCTCACAAGGACCCAGTCCTGGCTAGTAGGTTGTAAGGGCCAAAGAGGGAGGCGAGTGACCGACCTGGGACATCAAGAACTCCTGCGCACCTGGGCCCCATACATAGGTATTGGTTGTATCCTACTGATGGCAGACCTCATCAAATAATTGGTTACACAATAATCAGACTACTAACTGCAGTATAGAAACATAATAATAACAAAATATGGGTGTATAAAGAAATACAGAAGTTGATGGATATGAACCATTAGGACCAACTAGTCTAGTATCTTTCGCACAATTCTTTATATGCATCTAAGAGGGAGATAAACACAACGTTCTGGAATAAGGAGAAAGCCTATACATATGTACAAAACCTGGATAAAGCTGTGCTTACATGCTTCTTACAAGACCACCCCAGCCTATGATCTAGCAGTCGGTCATTTTGCTTAGAACCGCTTGTTTGACAGGAAGGCAACCTGGCTGAGTGTATTCATCATACAGTATATGATTGGCTTATTTAGCCTGAGCAAGGTGATGTTATTGTGTTCAGTTTCAGGGCTTTATTTCTCGTGTTGAACCTTTTCTTGTATAGTTCATACCTGAGTCATTGTTTCCATATTTGATAGTTGGTTGGCGCCAAACAAAAGCCTCCAGGTATAATATTCACTGAATAAGTGAACTAAGTACATTTTAAGATCTAAGTGATCCATGTTGATTGAGATTTTTCTTTTGTCTCAAAAGGACATGCCCCCTATTAGCTATTTATTTTATCCAAACCTGGTATTTATTGACATGTAGGCATGTCTGAGTTTCCCTAAAAACAGTAGTGTTTTCTACTATAGTATGAATGATTATGGTTCTAAAAGATCCCAATTTGTTGTAATACACAATTCATAGTTGCACAGCCTCCTAAGCTGCTCTGTACATTGTCACGTAAAAATTTGGTCGCAATACCTGCAATGTGCAGCTGTCAAAACCCACAAATTGTTCAGGACAACACCTCCACATAAGTGAAAATAAGCATCTTCACTGTACTCTGAATACTGAAGATCCATAGCCAGTTACCAGGCTCCGCAACCTTTACCCCCTACAATGTGGGAGCCAAAGGATATCCACCACTGGTGGTCTGTTTCCACTAAAAAAAGTGGCTTTGCTTTGAAGTGAAATTACACATGCTGGTAAAAAGTAGGAAGAGAGAATTTTATGAAATACTAGGAAGCAAAACAATGTGTAGAGGGATAGATATATATACATATACAATGTCCCTCTTTTCATAAAAGGTCAATTGTAAAATTATATCAGACAGATGCCTAGGACCATCTTTGAAAATACCATAGTTCTAACAATATAATTCCCGGTGGTGACTTGGAGAAGTTGCACTTCACCTGGAGTCTCTAGGCAAAACCAGAAGATATCCCAGGCGTGGTATACAATGATCTATGGCCTATATGTTAATTAAAGAAGCACATTCAAATATCTTGTTATATTAATAAGAATAACATAGCCTATTTACCCCATTGGAAAAAATATGAATATAGAATAGACTTGTGCATCCAGGTTCGTAGGAACATTTTAATGAAAATTGTCTGTTTCGGGTGTTTGTACAAATCTCTGGATAACAAGGAGGGAACCAATAAAACAAAGGAAAACGTTTTCTGGGACGATTGCCAATAATTACAATATGTTGCTTTATCTGTGGTCATCCAGGCCTAAACAAGCATGTTGGCAGCAGCATTCCTAGAAAAAGTGGTTAAGGTTGAAAGTGGGTACATGTGGTGCCAGATCAGCGAGTCGTGATGCAGGCACAGGATAAGGCCCAGAGCATGGCTGAACACCAACAGATGGTGATGTATCCGAATCAGGGCAGCTGCCTGCTATAGCCTTAGTCTTCCGTTTAGGTGCAATCTCTGGGAAATATGGAAACAGGCAGGATACAGACTGTAGCTAAGGCACACGGCTTGGAAAGTCCTCAGGCAAGACGCTGTGGCTGGACTGGCGTGGGCCCGTCCTCAGCAAATAAGTATCAGAATTCAAGCAAGGTGGATAACTCAGGCAGGGCTCCAGACACACCACAGGAAAGCTCTCATGGAGGGAACTGGACATGCTGCAGCGGAGGCTGGCAGAAACATTGGCATACAGCAGCATACCAGCAGGTGGTAGCAGGCTGTAGTGGACTGTGACAGCAAATGCTGGCAGGAAACTGCCAGATGAAACCAATGCACAGTACTGAGAATGGTTGCAGTCCAAGCCAAAGGTCGGAAACCAGAATATCATGGCCAGCAGGGTATAAAAGAACAAAAACTAGAACGAGGTCACAGTCCAAAGCAAGAGGTCACACGCAGAAGACAAATCAGATGCAGCAAATCACAAGATTCGTATTCAAATAAAAATACAAATCTCAGGGGTCCTGTGGACCTCAAGCTTCTCCTGCTGGCAAACTGTTCCACATATCCACCACCCGCTTAGTAAAGTAAATATTCCTTACATTAAGTTAGACTATTCCATTAAAGAAAAGTTGTCAGGTGGACCTAAGCTTCTTCTATTAGGAGGCTGTTTCACATATCCACTACCCCCTTTGTAAAAAAAAATCTTCCTTACAAGTAAAACCTTAAAACCTTTTACATTAAATAAAAGTAAAAATCTCAGGAGGAGCACAATTAATATGCAGATGATATGAACCATTTCCCTGCCTGTAGGGAAAGCTGTATATTAATTTAGCTCTGCAGACAAGCAAGGATTATATTATAACTCAGAGAAACCAAATTTTGTAAAGTTGATGCCTTATTTGAGTAAGTGGTATTTATAGGGTGGCAAGCTTTCAAGACTATCTAGGTATTATAATATACACTCACTGGACACTTTATTAGGTACACCTTGCTAGTACCGGGTTGGATGCCCCTTTGCCTTTATTCTTTGTGACATACTTTCTAGAAGGTGCTGGAAACATTCCTCCAGAGATTTTGGTCCATATGGATATGATGGCATCTCGTAGTTGCTGCAGATGTGTCAGCTGCACATCCATGATGCGACTCTCCCGTTCCACCACATCCCAAAGGTGCTCTATTGCAGCAGTCCCCAACCTTTTTGGCACCAGGGATCGGTTTTGTGGAAGCCAATTTTTCTACGGCCCGGGGCGGGGTGTTTTGGGTTTGATTCAAGTGCATTACATTTATTGAGCGTTTTACTTTTATTATTATTATTCTTAATATATTTATTATTATCTATTATTATTATTATTAATATATTTTTCATTATTTATAATACTCCACAGCACTCTATACCTGGCTGTGTTTAAATATAAAACTTGTAAAGTGAAGCTGCTCCTTCTCTGGCTGCCTGTCCTCCTTCCTTGCGGTAGCCGCCAAACAGAAACAAAACGCAGTGTGGAAAACTTTATTGAAGACACAGCCTTCCCATAGAGTACCACGGTATGTCCAGTGTGCAATGCGATGCGCACGTAAGTTTTGCAGTAGGCAGCCGCGACAAGGCCAAAGTAATTCATTGTTTAGCATGCAGCGGCAGGTGGCGATTTTTCGTTGTGTCCAGGGGAGGGCTGGATGCCTAAGGCCTGGGGGGCAAGTCTAGTCAAGTGGTCCCTTGCGCTACCGAATCAGCCCACCATCCATGCCCATCTTTTCCTGATTTTCTAACACATATTGATGTAATGTGATGGTATTGGGAGTTCATCAGTACACTAAAAAAAAGTCATCATACATGGTGCCACTAAATAGTAAATAGCCTCTGAAATGACTACAAATTGAGGAGGGCGTTTTATCTCTGGATAAGTAAAAATCAACTAGTTCAATTTATCCCTACAATAAGGAAGTGCCAGGAAACAGATGACCAAATACATACCAGGACAGGCTGTGCCACACCGACCCCCAAACACACACCAGGACAGGCTCTGCCACACCGACACCCATACACACAAAGACTGATGCGGCCACACTGACAGCCGCATCAGTACAGGTTAATCTACACAAAGCATAAAACATGCTTCCCACACTGGTTTGTTTGTGTGTTTTTCCCCTTATATATTGATGCCCCAGCCAGGGGCCCCTTTAGTTTTAATGTATTCCCCCCACACCCCTGTGTATTGCCCCATGTGTATTCGTGCCCCGACACCCTTGTGTATTGATTTATGTGATGTCCTCAGCCTTGTGTATTGATGCCCCCTTTTGTACTGGTTAATATACCCATGTGTATTGCTCCCAGCCACCCACCCCCCTTTGTGTATTGATTTATGTGATGCCCCAACCACCCTGTTGTGTACTTATACTCCTCAGCCACCCCCTTTTTGTATTTATTGTCCCAAGGCACCCCGCCCCCTTTGAATAAAACTTTGAATTGGTACTTAGGGGCCCAAAACGTGCCAAGAAAATGTCCCCCACACCACTACACCCCCAACACCAGCCTGAACCGGTAATACAAAGCAGGATGGATCCATGCTTTCATGTTGTTTACTCCAAAGTCTGACCCTGCCATCTGAATGTCGTAGATGGAATTGAGACTCATCAGACCAAGCAACGTTCCTCCAGTCTTCCATTGTCCAATTTTGGTGAGCCTGTGTGAATTGAAGCCTCAGTTTCCTGTTCTTAGCTCACAGGGGTGGTTTGGTCTTCTGCTGCTGTAGCCCATCTGCTTCAAGGTTCAGCGTGTTTGAGTTACTGTTGCCTTTCTGTCATCTCGATCCAATCTGCCCTTTCTCCTATTGACATCAACAAGGCATTTTCGTCCATACAACTGCTGCTTACTGGATATTTTCTCTTTTTTCGGACCACTCTCTGTAAAGCCTAGAGGTTGTGCGTGAAAATCCCAGTAGATCAGCAGTTTTTGAAATACTCAGACCAGCCCGTCTTACACCAACAACCATGCCATGTTCAAAGTCACTTAAATCCCCTTTCTTCCCCATTCTAATGCTTGGTTTGAACTTCAGCAAGTTGTCTTGACCAAGTCTACATACCTAAGTGCATTGAGTTGCTGCCATGTGATTGACTGATTAGCTATTTGTGTTAACAAGCACTTGAACAGGTGTACCGAATAAAGTGCCCAGGGAGTGTCTATGTACACACTTGAACAATATATGCTCACACATACATATTGTACATATACACACATACAGACTGTCGTAACACACTGTGTACCTCTGGCGTATCATGGGTGCCAAGAGCATCATGGGTGCCTGGTGCTGAGGATTTTGGCCTTGTTATGGAAATAAATAAAAAAAAGAGAGAATCTTAACTCATTGGCATCCATGTGCAGGGCCGGCCTTAGGGGTGTGCGACCTGTGCGGTCGCACAGGGCACCATGGCAACAGGGGCGTCTGCCTGGGACTTAAATGAAAGCATCGGTGTATTTTTTTTTTAAACTGTATTTAACATCCTTCATATTAAATAAAGTTTAAAAAAAAAAAAACAGCAGGGGCGCCGAGCGGTTGCTCGTGAAGTTTTCAACAACCGCTTGGCGCCCCTCACTCTCCGTGACTCCGTCGTGGTGCAGGCATTTCATGTTGAGCGCTGGCATATGACATCATATTCCGGCGCTCAACATGAAATGTCGGCACTGCGGCAGAGCAGGAAGACGAATGCCTCCCGCTCCCACCGCAGGACTCCGGCAACAAGGTAAGTGAGGATAATGAGAAGTAGGGGGAGGGAGTAGATAGTTAGAAGGGACAGGGGAGGATAGTGAGAAGGGGGGCTGAAGTGAGAAGGGGCGAAAGGGGGGGGTGTAGTGAGAAGGGGCAAAGGGAGGGGTAGTGAGAAGGGGCAGAGGAGGAGTAGTGAGAAGGGGCACATGGGGGGTAGAGAGAAGAGATAGAGGGGGGTACTGAGAAGGTGATAAGGGGGAGAGGTAGTGAGATGGGGCGGGGGGGTAGTGAGAAGGGGGCGCCAGAGGAGTAGTCCGCACAGGGTGCCAGAACCCTTAAGGCCGGCTCTGTCCATGTGTACCGGATAAAATCAGTGCGAGGCAGATAGTATAAGATGTGATGGGATTGGGAGTTCATCAGTACACAGGACGCCTGAAGCCACAAATTAGTGCCACTAATCCTTTTTAATAAAAAATATGCAGATTGAAATAGATTAAATAACACAAAACCTTTACTTTTTCTCTCACTGATTGGTGGGCCTAGAAAGTTTTGTCCTCTGAGGTGAGAACAAATTTAAGAGCGCGTTTTAGCTCTAGATAAGTACCGTATTTGCTCGATTATAGGACGAGGTTTTTTTCAGAGCAAATGCTCTGAAAAATACCCCTCGTCTTCTAATCGGGGTCGTCTTCTAATCAGACCTCAAATAGAGGTCTGATTAGGAGACTAAGATCCAGATCCCCCGCACCGCTGCAGGGGACCTGGATCCTCCTGTCTCACCCCCCCCCATCATACACACACTTACCGGTGCTTCCTGCTGTGTTGCCGGGGCAGCGGGTTGACGTCTACGCGATCCGCGTAGACAACGTCCGCTGCAGCCGGAAGGAGGTGTGGCTAGCAGCGGGGGTTGTCTGCGTCCGTCGCGTAGACCTTCCCCGACTGTCAGAGATCAGAGTATACCACTGACATTGTGGGCGGTCTTCTGACATCACTGGGCTAACCCCACAAGCAGGAAATCACTGTGGTTGGAGGAGAAGTGGGTGGCGCACCGCTCTGTGATCTGTAGTTTCTCCATTGTGACCCAGAGAAGCAGTGCTTCATCTGGAGTCTCCAGGCAAAACCCGGAGAGTACTCAGGTATGCTGGCTATTCCGACCAGGTTACCTGAATAGCCACCCATGATGCTGCTACCTAAATAGTAAAAGAGGGGATGGTACCTGGAATAGTGGGACGATGCCCAAAAATGATTAATCTTCACACTATAGTAAGGTGACCACATTTTATTTCTGCCATTCAGGGACACACTATGAAGCGCACGAGACTACACACACAGGTGTGTGTGTATATATATATAGTAACGTTTCAGCCTTTGCTGTCTGGACCTGTTTAAACTTTGTGCTGCTCATTTTCATTACCAACCACTAGTGGCCACCCTTGTCACTCTGAACCACTCAGAGTGATTATCATGTCCAGCTGCACTTTATTACCTGATCAAGACTATATAAACCTGCCCAGCCCTTCAGTCTGGGCCTTGACATTGACGTTATAGGACTTCCTGCTTTGGTTCCTGAACTGTTCCTGAGTTACGGCCAGTGCCCCACAAGTGGACTCCAAAGCCGTGCGCCCTGCAAGTGGGATATCTGCCGTGTGTGCCCCATCCAGAGGGCTTCCTGCCGTGTGTGCCCCATCCAGAGGACTTCCTGCCATGTGTGCCCCATCCAGAGGGCTTCCTGCCGTGTGTGCCCCATCCAGAGGGCTTCCTGCCGTGTGTGCCCCATCCAGAGGGCTTCCAGCCAAGAGACTTTCCTTGTTTATATGTTGTACCATCATCTGCAATACAACTATTATCAGCATCTTCTGTCTGTGATTTTTTTCTTGCGCCTGTCTGTACCAACCCCAAGCCATCATGCATCGTGGGGTACAGACAGAGCCCCTCGTATCCCCTGCACCTGGGCTGCTATCAGACCTGATAACCCGGTCCATGACATATATATATATATATGCGTTAGACATGCATTTTTAACTACATAATATGTACTTATCTCTTCAGACCCTGCTGCTGATATATATTAATAGTAGCCCCTGTTGTCAATATATATATATAAATATTAGACCCCGCTGACAATATACATAAATATTAGACCCTGCTGCCAACGCATTTTATATTGAAAAAATTGGACCCTGCGCAATTAATTGGGCCCCCACTCCACGCTCCCTAGCATGCAATCACTCCCTCTGCTGCCGCACCAAAAAATATTTGCCACACTGACAGCAGATTAGTCAGTGCAGTCTTTCCTCCTTCTAACCCTACCATGACATTGAGGGGTCCTCTCCCCCATAATCATCCCAGTGGCCCCTCATTCACTAAGCCATTCCTCTCTTTTACTTACTCCCTGTAGTTCAGGTATAGATCAAATAAACAACACATGAAACAGCACTTGCATGTATAGATCAACTGAATAAGACACACAAACCCTGTATTTGCAGGTAAACATAAATAATGTATGGAAACATACCATAGCAGGTATAGATCAACACATTAACACGCAAACCCAGCTTTTCACGTATAAATCAATTGGAATTCACATAAAAAACTCAGCAATAAAGGTATAGATAAAACCTTAAATTTCAGGCATAAATCACAGGTTGCAGACCCCAAAGCCAGCCCTGGCGTCCACACTGACCCCCGGTTCCTACGCCCATGCCCACACATTAATTCATACTCTCACTCATTCAGACAATTCACCCACACATTAATTCAGACTCACTCATTCACACAATTCATCCACACATTAATTCATTCATTTTCTCACTCTTTCTTTAATTTCAATATTCTTACTGCCCCCTTCCTCACTATCTCCCCTCTCCTTTCTCACTAGCTTACTTACCTTGTAGAGGTCCTGCGGTGGGATGTCATATTCCGGCGCTCAGCATGAAATGCCGGCACCAAGACCAAGTTTGAGACGTCGCGGAGGAGAGTGAGGGGTGCCAAGTGGTTGCTGAAAACTTCATGAGCGAGCGATTGGCGCCCCTCTCTCTCTTCAGCGTCAAAAAACAAAAACTACGGCATTTCAATTCCGGGACAATGCGTCCCATTGCGGGACTTCCCGGGCAACATGTGGTCACCCTGCACTATAGTTTTGACCTAAATACATTTTTCAAAGAAGGCATAACTGGCTGGTACATATGCAGTTCAGTAACATGGGGAAATCACCGATGCAATCATCCTACTCTCCCCATGAAAACAATCTAGTGTGAAAATCTTGGGCACGGCCACTTTATTAACCTGAGACAGGTCAGCTGCTTGGCACGCATGCGCTGAGGGAATAATTTCATGAGAAATGGTGGGCGGGTTTCATGGGGTCGCGTCACAGGAGGTGGGAACGGCCTCCTGCTGCGCGCTCCCGAAGTGACAAGTCGTAAGTGTGCACGCAGAGGTGACGGTGCCGCCCCGGATACACCGAGTGACGGGGTCCTGGGAAACAGGAGACACTACGGTGATAGGGAGAACCACAGAACGGGTGAGGAGTTATTCGGAAAGAGACGGCTTCCGGGAGAACCAGGCCTGCAGGATGATGTGAAAGTTAGAAGAGTAGCGACTGTCACTATGACTGTGGGATTAACACATATACAGGCAATCTAATGGAAAGTGAGTGAGTGTGAGAGACGTCCCTGGGGGTCACACTAAGTGGGTCACAGGCACATACATGACCTGTGCGTGAGAGAGACTGACCGTGTGAGTGGGGCTCTATTCGGATAATTACCAAAGTAACCCTCGGATACTGCGTGCGCTGCAAGAGCCTCAGGGAAGGAATATGGATTTATGGTGCGCTCACTGAAAATATGAGGCAGAAAAGTTCTTGCAGTATGAGACAGCAAAGAGTGACTTTAACTCTTCAAGTACAAAGTTGTGAGTGTGACACACTTTCAAAGATTGTTAGGTGGTTGAATAGGACGGACTCACAATCTCAAGTAATGGTTGGTAGGGTCACAATGTAGCCAGACTTTAGTGATTATTAATATAATGCTTGTACAAAATGGTGCATCATAAGAACCAGTGTTTTATTTCATGTTCTAAGACTTTTTGGAGTTGTGTGTACAAAAAAAAGTCTAGTTCAAGGTTCAAAAGTTATTCTATCACTGTAGCAGCCACATAAATGGTCCTGCTGATTGGATCACTGAGTTGCCATGGTAATGGATTTATTTTTGAAGGTGACACCTTTTATTGAACCAACAGAGAAGAAGATGTAGAGTGGAATCTGTTGGCCCAATGAAAAGGTATCACCTTTTGTCTTGGACCACCACGGCTACAATCATTTTAAGGGTTACAGGACCGTAATAGAATGGCAGGGTCTTGGGGGAGAAAAGATTGTCGAAAGTCACGGGGGAAATGTAAGTATGGCATCAGTGGACATATTTAACCCCTTAATGACAAAGCCCGTACATGTACGGGCTCAAAATGCATTGCTTTCAATGGGTTTTGGGACCGCCCATTGTCCTTAAGGGGTTAAAAAGCAAGGCGCAGGAGCAGAAGTTTATAGACGTAAAAGAAAAAAAACAAAAACCACGCAGCCCTATATGTATGTTCAGCTGCTTTGCAGTAAGGATGGTTTACTCAATAACTAGTGGACAGTATCTGCTGAGCTAAAGTGTTCAGTCAGAATGGCAGATTAGTTTAGAATACATGTTCAAAGCCTCATTACCCATGGCGTGATCTGAACTTTGCTCCTTAATTTGTAGAGCAGCTTTCTGGTGTCAAAATAATTATTCAGTTAAAACATATTAATACGCTGACGAAAGAAGTGCTTAATTCCCTTTATTAGCAACTTGAATGTTCCATGCGTGTGACAAGTTTTCTTCTAGAATGTACAGGCGAATTAAGAGTTAAACGTGCAAGTTGCACTGTTCTAATTTCCCACATCTCCCAGTGCCTGCCATGCTCTCAGCTGATGCAAAGGAATTTACTGGGTGTTACAAATATTTTTCAGTCTTTGTCTGTAAAAGTTTCTGGCTGGCAGTTTTTTTTACTTAACTAATGCTATTTTCCATGTTTATTATGAGGCTCTCAGAATCAATGATGTCATTTGTCTAAAACACTGACTTTTTTGTAGCTTAAAGGCCATTGGTAAACTCTGTTGCTCATCCATCAGAAGCGCTATAGCAAGTAGACACAAATAGGTCGATAGACTGGACGTTTGGATTGCGTGGAAGGACTTGCTCCAGGGCTATGATGTTAACGGTTTAAGAAATATGAAAGGCCCCTTGTTATATATAGTAAACCTCTTCTGAAGGCCAGTTTTTCTTGCATCATGTTTTACATTCTCATCTTGTTATTCTCAGAGTTATTTCTCTGCAGTGAATAATGCAGGGAACACATTATACCAAAAACCAAATATATATTAAGGTTTAATGCTAAAGATATTTAATTGGTACATGAATGGCAAATACATGTTTTTTTTTGCTGTACGTAAGTATTGAGCAACAATGTTCCAGAATAGGGAAGAAGCCAGAGATTAATAAATGTACCATTGAAAGAACTTTGTGCTACTATGTTGGCAATGAGTGAAAGTAGAGAACCATTTGCTTGTTTTTTTTATCCAGGTGTATACTTCCTTAAATAATTGATGTCTCTTTTTCTGTAGGTGACTCGCCATTTAATCCTCATCCCAAACTTGGAGATCTTCTTGATGCTATTGTCAAAATTTTCATTGGTGGATATTTCAGGCGACCTTGCATCATACTGCTGCAGATGAAGTGTTGGAATTGGAAACAATTAAAATGAGTTGGCTTTGAAAATTAAGTCTCATGAATGTTGCCGGTTTTTAAAAACAAAATATAAATTATTTTGCTTGTACTCTGAGGATTCTAAAAGCGTATCAACTTTGCCCAGCTTTTCAGTGTCCTGTTGAGCTGGTTTTGCACTGGTTTGATCTGCAGGAGACTCGCCTTTTGTGCCTCTCTGCATTGTTTGTTTTGTGCAAGGCTCCCTGTACATTTGCAGGAGCTTTAATGTAAATGACCGAAGGCATGAAGGCAATGGTTACTGACACAGTCTGAAGTATTCCCCTGGAATTGTGGAGAGAGGATCAAGATATGGCGTCCCGAGAGAGGCTCTATGAATTGTGGATGCTATATTGCAGTAAGGTAAGTGTTCCTGAACCAACTAGTAAAGTACTAAAAGTAGTAGTAGAAAATCTTGCATTCTAGTTCACATAAATTATTATTAACCCCTTAATGACAATTGACGGTCTGGGCACGTCACCTGAAAACAAAGGGTTAACGACAATTGACTTGCCAGGACTGTCATGACTTCAAACGCATTGAGCAACACCACGATGGGAATCAGGGGCCACCTCCATGGGGCATGAACGTCTGCCATACACTGGATGGCCAGCGGACGGCCATTTTAAAAGAGTTCAACTTCAATGGTGTCGACTAAATGCCTCGTCACAGTCTGTGAGCAGGATTGAAATTGGGGGTTGTGCAGATGCCTTATGAAATTAAAGGCTTGCACGCGCTGCCCAATGGCCGTGCCTCAGTACTTCGTCCCACATATTTAATTTCATGAACGCCGGCCTCCACCCGCTGCCCCCACCAGACACCAGGGAGTCAGAAGCAGTGGTATATGGGGGGGGCATAAGGCTTTTCTGGAGGCAGAGTGCCCCATGAAATGCCTCTTAACCCCCTTTATTCCAGTCTGCCTCCAGAAATGCCCTTTAACCTCCTATAGGCCACTCTGTCCCATGATATGCCTTTTAACCCCCTATATGCCACAGTGGCATATAGTGGTATAAGGCATTTCTGGAGGCAGAGTGGCATATAGGGGGTTAAAAGGCATATCATGGGCAGAGTGGTATATAGGGGGTATAAGGCATCACTGTTGAAGGAAGGAGAGATACCAAACGTGGGAGTGAAAATGGTGTTTCAGAGACCAGCTTTTTTCATCGAATTAAAGTGTGGCTGGTGCTGCAATCATGTGAACACCATACTTAACAGTTCAAAACTCTCCAGTGGAGACTTAAGCAACTGAGGAGGTATTCCCGGTGTCTGCTGCTGTTTTTAGAAAAGGATGCTGGGATTGCAGAAAGCAGAAACCCTGTTGCATCTCCCTAACATCTTTGTAGTTGTGCTAAGCCAATGCAGAAATATGGTGCTGTTCTAGAATATTGGTCTAGAATTGTTTATACCCGATTAACTAAGTTTCTTGATTCCAACTCCCTACTTGACCCTCTTCAATCTGATTTTCGCCCTCTACACTCTACTGAGACCGCCCTTACTAAAGTTACGTATGACTTACTCACTGCTAAATCCAAGGGCCACGACTCCATACTAATCCTACTGGACCTTTCTGCTGCTTTTGACACAGTGGACCACCCTCTTCTCCTTCAGACTCTTCATGCTCTTGGTCTCCGTGACACTGTTGTCTCCTGGTTCACTTCCTACCTCTCTGATCGTACCTTCAGCGTCTCTGTCTCCAGTAACACTTCCCCTCCCCCTCTCAGTCCTAGGACCCCTTCTGTTCTCTATTTACACTTTCACACTTGGCAAATTAATCTCATCCTTTGGCTTTCGATACCACCTGTATGCTGATGACACCCAGATCTATCCATTCTCTCCTGATCCCTCTCCCTCTGTCTTAGATCGTGCAACTAACTCGCCTCTGTCTCTACCTGGATGTCTGCACGTTTCCTGAAACTCAATCTCTCCAAAACCGAACTTCTCATCTTCCCTCCCTCCAACGCTAAGATTACCCCGTCAGTTTCCCTCAATGTTAATGGTGCTATCATCTCCCCGTCTCCTCATGCCCGCTCTGTTGGTGTCACCCTGGACTCCGACCTTTCGTTCACCCCCCACATTTTCTGTCTCTAAAAACTGTCACCATCTTAAAAACATTGCCGGCATCCGTCACTTTCTAACACAGCATGCCACTAAGGCTCTTGTCCATGCCCTTATTGTCTCTTGCCTTGATTATTGTAATTTCTGTTTTAGCTGGTCTCCCTCTCAACCGTCTCACCCCTCTGCAATCCACCATGAATGCTGCTGCCAGGCTTATCTTACTCTCCCATCGCTTCACAAACACCTCTCCCCTCTGTCAGTCTCTTCACTGGCTGCCCTACACTGTATTTGACGCTATACAGAAGTTGAATTATTGTTCAAAGAGTACAAAAAATGTTTAAGATTTAAATCCATTCATACAATAACATTGATGGGGTTGGTACTAAATACATGCCATTGCAATGCCACTGGTATTTAGTGCCATGCGCTTAGATACAGCTGAAATCTTTTCTTAGGTTTCAGGCACCATGTTTATATATTGTGGTAAGCTTGCTACATACCAACTGGAAAATGCTTAGCATTGCTATCATATTATCTGGTGTTGTAAAGATTTAGTTTTTTCTTTCAGTTCGATCGTTGTGAGTATCTCTATTTCACCTAAACAGAGATCTCCATTGTTGTTTATTGGCTTTTACTAGGTCAGATTGAAGATGCTTCTGGTCTGTTTCCCAGATTACCAAATTATATGGCTGATTTTTGTGCACAAAATTTAATATAATTTAAATGCTTATTTCAATTTATAGTAATAGATTATTTCATCTTGGAGAGACTATGATCTGTATCAATAGGTGCAAAATTAGCTTAGCAGCTTCTTCTCTTGCATTCCTAACATGCCTGATATAGAAATTCACAGTGGGGCTTGGTAAATTAGCATAGACTTACAATTTGTATGTTTAAGGAACAGGCATGTAAGAAAAAAGTTATGTCAGTATTCATTTGATAGATTGTGATGCAATCTGCATATCCAAAAACTTGGGCTGCTGGTTTTCCTGGAGAACTGGTTTGAAAACCACTGCTCTAATGTGTTTGATAAATTATATTTTATCAACAAGAAAAAGGAGAAACAATTTAATCAATATATTAATTGTTACATTAGCAAGGTAAAAATAACTTGCTTACATAAAAAATATTTTATAAGTATGTGCATTTCTATGTAATTTATAGGATACAGTCTTTTTGTGCAACAATTTTACGCTATACATCTCATACTTGGGTTGCCATGCATTTAGGGTAAATCAAATTTTTATTGTATTTTTCAAACAATAGAGGGAGGGATACAGAAAAGATAAAAGGGAGGGGGGGACATAGGTAGCATCACAGTAGGTTACAGGAGTAGTTCCCAGCATGCCGACGCGTAACAAAAGAAGGGCAATAATGAAATGCAATGACAATATCACACGAAATGACATATGTAATACCAACGGAACAGGGGACCAGGCACATGTCCAGCAAAAAGAGGATACAACAATGAGGAATCCAAAAGCACGCAGGTGAATGTTGATGCATGTTCTAGAACAGCAGAGCTGGTGGACACCATGTAGTATCGCCGCCCGGCCGCGGTGTAAAGACAGCATCATGTAATGTGTAAGTGGAAAATGGGTGAGAGAAAGAAAATGAAAATAGCAATCCTTAGGGTCGCACAAACGGACCATGAGACAAGGCCCAGGACCAGCGGGTCAAACGTGCGATAGGCATGCATTTAAATGGCCATAAGTATCCAAGAAAAAGTTAGGAAACTTAGAAGCTGGATCTCGAATAATAGGTGCACCCGTCGTGATACGTTTAGAAGTTTAAACTAAATTAGCTGCCCTTGCATTTCGGGGCTTCTTGCTAGTATTTTGTTTTTGTATCTTTGTTTTTTTTTTAATGTCCCATCACCAGTGCAGTCTGCATTAAAATCAGTTTCTTACCCACCGTTCAACCTTCATATGTAACTTCAATCCCACTTGTGATTTATGGAGCTAGCGTACTTATAAATGTGTAGGATGCCCCGAAACATTTCCACAGGGCAGCTTGTTAAAAGGGTGGCAGGACCTCTGGAGCTGCCTGTGTTTTTGGTGTGTGTGTGTTTATGTATGTGTATATATATATCACACACACGTTTCTTTTTATGGTGTTCTTTTTATCAGGAAAAAAGTTTGATATCCTAACAATAACATATGTTAGGTGAACTGGGAAGAGGAATTATTTTTAATTATTAGCTAAGTTACTGATGGCTCAGTTGTTCCTTGTAGATGGTTGCACAAAAAACAAAGCAGGCGCGTAATATCTGTGAAACAGGGTCAACAGGTAACTCCATCTACCTAGCAATTAACAGTGGTTAATATATAATCCTTCTTTTCATTGCCAAAAAAGCAACAGTAGTCTATGGTAGAGAGTGCATTGTTCTCTCCTACCAGATATTTTTTTCATGTACCTCTTTCACATGACTCTCAGAGACACTGTTTACAACAGTCATGTGTTTTCGTTTTAGGAAATTGACCTACATATGCAAATGATTGATTTCACTTTGTGTGCACATTACACACAGTAGGAGCTTAGACGGTGGGAGGCTATTTTATAGGGTAGCCTTTTAGCCTCCAGATTCTGTTTGAGACAGATTGCTCTCCTAATGGCTTAGTGGAAATGACCAGGAGAACTACACCCTGGCATCTCCATTAAGTGAACTGTGGGTCATGGAACAGATTGGGCATCCTTTGATTGGACAGTCTATGTGTGTGAATGATATACAGAAACAAATATTTTATTTATAAGTAAGTGTTACATGTGTGTCATGTTTTAAGCTGTTTTAAATTATACACACTGGACATGGTTTTATTGGGGCACATTCTTCTGTCATAGGACCATGTAAGTGGGCTGTAAATTGATATTTTTTTCTTGTATTAGCTGCTCCCCCCCCCATAGAATGAAGCAGGGAGTCATGGCTGAATAAGTGTAAATACAATGTTCACCCAATTGAATTGGAAACAGTTGAAATCTGAATCAGAGAACAGTGCTTCTTGTTTGCATTACGCACATTTATATACTTTTGAATGCTCTCATAATGTCTGTTACTCTTTGCTGTTTGCATGTTGCTAATATGATCGTGTCAGAATTATTTTCTATCACGAACAAAGTCGCTCAGCACTCCAGTAGTTAAGCGAGGTGTGTTTAATTCCACAACAAGGACAACGTTTCGACCTTACAAAGACCTTAAGGTCGAAATGTTGCCCTTGTTGTTGAATTAAACACACCTCACTTAACTACTGGAGTGCCGAGCGACTTTGTGATATTTTGGGTTGCTGATGGAGCCCGATTTGATCACCAGAAATATTGGAGTGCTGTTTCTTCATTAGAATTATTTTGTAGTGATAGCTATATAAATTTCTATGGGGTCTGTTCACTAAAGTGAGATACTGTAGGAGAGAGGGCGCACTCGTTGTGCCACATGCTTTAGATACCCATCTGGTGATATAAAATACAAACGTCACATCATTAGAGTAACCTAGCTCAGAAGAATGGACTTTTATGTATCAAAGGAATAATTTGCTTCTTTGACAAGTGCTGAGCCACTTTGGTTTCAGCTCCTTGTTTGTGCTATACATTATGAAGGGCTGCAGGGATATCTTGGCCCTGTATGATTTATAGATAAATCAGTGGGATTTCTGCAGTGACAGCTCGGCCCTTCTTGCAGGGTTGCCCTTTATAATGAATAGTGACGTAAGGAAGATGAAACCACAGCACTCCCTTTAAATGGTAAACTGTTCATTTAATTAATATATTTTCTCAAGGTCCACAATATCACGATTGTACAGACTTCCATTGGTCCTCAAGTGGTAAATAATTATTAATCCGATAAATTGATTCTTATTTCTCATTAAGTAGTGTTTTATACCTGTTATGGGGTTTTGCAGGATTATTATTGCCCATTAGAATTTTCCTTCTCTTGTATTCAGCATCTCCTCCATTTTGGAGGCAGATTGTCAGCCTTTCACATGTTGAATTACATAACTTTATGATTTGAATTACAACTGTTATATAGGTTGCAACCATTTTGACAGATCATGGCTTGACTGATGTAAAATACTTTTACTCTTTCAACTAGTATATCTGAAGCATCTTCCCATAAGTAGTAGTGGCAGCCACGGTAAGCTTAGCTGACTGTATTACAGAATGAAATGGGCATCACTGCCTCTTTAATGCATTTATCATTTAGCAGGGTAATGCTGCTCAGAGATCATGTGCATTTGCAAATTTCTTACATCATACTTCTTAAACCATGCATGCACATTTACATAAAACATACAATACAAGTGCTACCAGTCACATCAAATTTTTATTGTGTATATTGAATTTTTATGAAGCATATTAAAATAATGACCTCCCAATAGCGGTTCTCGTGGAGTGTGTGATTCTAGCAAAACAATGGGTATTGACACTTAAGATGGTCTCATAGGAATGGTGAGCAATAGATACATTATTAATCATGCTGTCATTATATTTCACCCATAGTAGACGTGCCCTTGCTTCATGGCATATTTTTGTAAAAGGATTGTTGAAGTGACCTTTCTCTGGCAATATAACAGGTTTTACAGGTTCTGATGCCTTATCAGATCATTTTGTAAGCCTATTAAAAGCCATTATGTTTACTGATTTCACTTTACTTTCACTGCAGGGAAACCCATAAACAATTGCAATAAAAATTATATTTTGTGTGCTTTAACTTGAATGCATCACCCCTGGAATATTTCCATCCAATATACAGTATCTCACAAAAGTGAGTACACCCCTCACCTTTTTGTAAATATTTTATTATATCTTTTCGTGTGACAACACTGAAGAAAGTACACTCTGCTACAATGTAAAGTAGTGAGTGTACAGCCTGTATAACAGTGTAAATTTGCTGCCCCTTAAAATATAAATCAACACACAGCCATTAATGTCTAAACCTTGGCAACAAAAATGAGTACACCCCTAATTGGAAATGTCCAAATTGGGCCCAATTAGCCATTTTCCCTCCCCGGTGTCATGTGACTCGTTAGTGTTACAAGGTCTCAGGTGTGAATGGGGAGCAGGTGTGTTATCGCTCTCACACTCTCTCATACTGGTCACTGGAAGTCCAACATGGCACCTCATGGCAAAGAACTCTCTGAGGATCTGAAAAAAAGAATTGTTGCTCTACATAAAGATGGCCTAGGCTATAAGAAGATTGCCAAGACCCTGAAACTGAGCTGCAGCATGGTGGGCAAGACCATACAGCGGTTTCGCAGGACAGATTCCACTCAGAAGTTGAGTGCACGTGCTCAGCGTAATATCCAGAGGTTGTCTTTGGGGAAATAGATGTATGAGTGCTGCCAGAATTGCTGCAGAGGTTGAAGGGGTGGGGGGTCAGCCTGTCAGTGCCCAGACCACATGCCGCACACTGCATCAAATTGGTCTGCATGGCTGTCGTCCCAGAAGGAAGCCTCATCTAGTTTTCAAAAATAGATTGTTTCATTGGGCCTTCTCTTCCTAACCTCACAAGTCTCTACTGGATAGATGAGCATTTTTACTCACAGAAACTCTCCAAAATCTTGTGGAAATCTTTCCCAGATGAGTGGAAGGGGGGGACCAACTACATATTCTATGGCCTATGCGTGTGGAATGCAATGTCATAAAAGTCCTTGTCACCCAATACTTTTGTCCCTTTAGTGTGTATTGTGTCTTGTAGGGACTATCCAGTTTCCAGTTTGAATTGTTTGTGTTCCTGTTTAATGTGGTTAGCAGACTTGATATATGATTATTTTTTTTGTGATATAGACTTTATAAACTTTTTTTTATATATAGTGAAGTGTAATTACTAATTAAATATATTAAAAAGTGACTGCTTCTGATTTTCTACAGAAACAAAAATCTGTGTGATTTCATGTATAAAGTTATCTACGGTGACAGTTTAATACTGTAGCTTGTACGTGGCAGGATTATCTGAATAGGCGGTGTTTAGTTATGCACTGGGTGTAATGCTTTAATATAAAACTACTGCCGAGTTTAGCATAGCAGGCTGTCTCTAGTTATAGAAGCTTTTTGTTTTTTTTTATATCAGGAATGTGAGCTTACATAACTGTAGGCTGTTTTCTATTTAATAATTGGAAACCTCAAAATCTAGACTTCAGTTAATGCTTTAAATTCGAAATGTTACTAGTTTTCTTTTTACATTTAAATATTGTCACCATCCTTGGTTTCCCAGACCAGTTTGCTTTCAGAGGTTCTTCCACGTAGGCATTTGAGCCAGAAATAGTGAGATACTGTAGGAAAGGGGGCGCACTCGTTGTGCCACATGCTTTAGATATAGATCTGGTGATATAAAATTCAAAGATCTCATCAGTAGAGTAACTTAGCTCACAAGAATGGACTTTTATGTATCAAAGGAATAATTTGCTTCTTTGACAGGGTCATTGATAGCTGAACGTTTCAGTGATACCGCAGGTTACCCCACTTTTCTAGCAATGGTGCTAATAATTTGCAGTACCATTGAAAATAGAATCAAAGATTATATTATCACAGTAGAATCTGACCGTGAGACTGGAGATTGAAAGTCACTCGCTAAAAGACATTGGCGTGTTTTTATCTGTAGCTGGTTTATGTTGGTAACATAAAAAAGAACAAATAAAAATAATCAGCTTCATTTTTGTTAAAGCTCTATGAACTACTGTAATATTTTTTATTCTACTTTTTAATTCAGTTTTGTAGTTTCTTAAAAAAAATGGAATTGGTGTCCATTGTTGGCTCGCAAAACAAGCATTACTTCATAGTTGACTCTTTGAAAGGAATTCGGATTAGATTGGTAATATTTGCTATTGAGAAACTTAAGTACTACCAGCTCTTATCAGAAAGGCACGTATCCATAGTTATTTCCTGCCCTTTTATGTAACTCCTGTATGGTCAGATTGTTAAAAGACGCTCTCAATGTCTGTGACCTCTACAAACATGTCATCCCTGAAAACCTGATTTTCTTGAAACCAAAGCAAGACTGATGAGTGAAGGAATGCCTATATTACCAATTACTTTAATTGGCAACAGAGAAGCAACTGCACAGTTATGCAACACATTTTGTAATGCCGGTAACTTTACTTACAACGTATAAACTGGATGCCACTTCTTGTATTGGTCTGGCTGGGCAAAAGGGGAATAGTGCAAGCCAGAGATGAAAAGGCTAAACCCCCCCTCCTCATTGATAGTGTGCACCTGCACTTAGTAAGAGGGTTGATGAGCTGATCTTGGGCTCGTGCATTTCCAGAGCCAACTTCATGCCCAATTGTGCATTACTTCGATCACTTCCAACACGTGAGCATGTAACCCTTCCTCAGCCTATCAGATCCTCCATGCCTTCAGTCCTTCAAAAAACCCTTTAAGACCCACATCTTTAGAGAAGCCTAAATCCTTAACTGCATCCCTTCCAATAAGACTGTACTTATGTCCAGAAACATAGAAAGTGACGGCAGATAAGAACCAGTAGGCCCATCCAGTCTGCCCAACCACTTCTGCTGGAAGGCTATTCCATGCGTCCAGTACCCTTTCCGTAAAGTAATATTTTTTGATGTTACCATTAAACCTTTGCCCATCTAGTTTATGGTTGTGTCCTCTTGTTGTGGTAGTATTTCTCCTTTTAAATAAATCCTCTTCCTTTATCATGTTGACTCCCTTTAAGTATTTAAATGTTTCTATCATATCCCCCCTGTCACGTCTTTTTTCCAGGCTATATAGGTTAAGATCCTTTAACCTGTCCTGGTAACCATTTTAGTAGCCCTTTTTTAGTAGCCAGAAATAGTATATATTCATCTAGTGTTTACACTGGATTACACTAACATTACTGGTCTAACTTAATGAGTGACCTTTTACCTCCTGTGTAATATTCCCTAACCCCTTTTTAGATTGTAAGCTTGTTTGAGCAGAGTTCTTCTTTACCTTTTGTTTTTGTAAGTGACATTTTATTATGTACCATTTATGTCGTCCTGTACCCATTCTACGGTGCTGCAGAATATGATGACGCTTTAATGCCATGTCATTCCTTGTCCTCTCAGGCTATAACCCCCACTGTTTTCATGGCATGAGCAGTCATGAATGTGTGAAAAAGTTAACATAGGTAAAAGCTGATTTGGTGTAGTTATTGTTTAAGCAGCTTGTGTGCTTTGCAATATGTAATAGAATTTGTTACAAGAACTTGTTTTGAGACACAAAATGCAGGAAAATCCAGACAAATTTTTGCATGCACAGAAAGCATTCCCATTCATTTCTAGCATTCAAAACTGCCACCAAAGAGTGGAGGGGGTGGCAGTCGCAACATTGTCACCAGGAAGATGTTTTGTTTTCCTAAGATGTCCATGATGCACATAGGGAGATATAACGCCTCCTCTTCCTAGGCAGTGAAGAAATACCACATAATACCCCAGAACTCCCCTTACACTTCCTAAGGCAGGAGCCTACCTTACATTGTTTCTCCAGAAGTAGCGGCTTCCTCGTAAAAAGGTTACCCCTGAGATTTTTTTATCAAACCCTTTTGAGAGCCCAAGTTTCAAGAGTCATTGAAGAGTCAGTCCATACACCGACATTATGTGCCCTTCTTTTGCTCCAGGAAATGATCCAGCTCTCTGGGTTCTGCAGAATATCCGTTTAGGGTACACTTCTGAGTTTGCCTCTCTGTCTTACCTTGGGGGAGGTGGTAGTTCGGCTGATTATAGATAGATTAATGAGGAAAGAATTGAACAATTATACATCAATTGCACCATCCTGCAAATTAGCAGTTAATTGAGCTTTAGCCCATATGAGAGTGCTTCAAAAATTTCAAAGAAATTGGGACTGCTCTTGGACAAGAGGATTCAGTTCCCAACAGGTGTAAAAGACCCCTTAAGATGGTGGACACATTAAATTTTCAGGGCATGGGTGGAATCAGCAGACATTCTTCTTAGTGCTGTTTGTAAAGATGCAGTCTGGAAGAGTTTCTGGACCTTCTCCAGACATTACTGGCTGCAATCCTTGAGAATTCTATGTGTGGTTGTGGATTTCTTGAGACTTTTGTCCCCTATGTGCTACTGGGGGCAGCAAGGGAGACTACATTTCTTTCCCTTGCTTATCATCCAGTAGCACATATGTATTCTAACCCAATAAAATTTTCTTTCTGGCAGTTGTTGGGCTTTGCTGTTTTGCTGAGAGGGTAAGGGGAGGTCTTGGGGTATTAAAGTGTTTCTGGCCTGCCTAGGAAGAGGAAGAGCTATATATTCCAATCTGCTACCGAATGATAAGCAAGGAAAATAAATCCCCAGGTTATTCCCCTTTTCATTCCTTTGGTTTGTTAGCATGGCTGTATGGGACATTGGGTGGTCAGTTTAAACGCTAATGGAAACAGATCATAGGAAGAAGGTTTTGGCGTGTGTCAGAAGGACCTTGTGATTCAGTGACTAGCACGTAGACTTTTCCAGTGGCACTCTCAAGTGAAAGCGGCTACATATCGTTGAATTTTGCACAAGACGCTGTTGTTTTAAGGGAAAAAAATAGAACAACCCACGTAATGGGGAAAAAATAACCAAATGTCACCACGGAATTCAGATGTAATAAACTCTGGCTCAGTAGTTTAAAGTAGCAAATATAAAACTGAACAGCTCTAAAGGAGAATGATTACTGTTTTTTAGTACTACTACCAAATAAAAGTAACTTTTTTTTGTTTTGTTTTTACAGATAGCTGCATGTTAGCTATTTGTAGGTGTTCTAGCTCTGTTATCCAGGCAAATCTGCTAGACAACAATCCCTACTCCTCTTCATACTACCTGTGGTAGACAATACAATGAAAGCCTATGGATGAATAGACTTCATTAGCATTGCCATAAAGAATCGGCTCAGTGTGGTGTTTGAGCAGGAGTAACTCAAAATATCATGAATGACAACAAAGGCAGTCTGCAGAAGAAGTTAAACCTAGCAAAAATACATAAAACCATATTTTTTGTCGATGTCAACCAAAAGTTGTGTATACATTACTGTAAAATATATTTTCTTCTGTAGAACTTTCCCTTAAAATTTTTAATTTTTTTAAATTATTTTATCCGCTGGCATTCTTTACATAAACGTGATCTCATTTAGACTTTTGGAACCTAAGTACCATGTGGAGGGTATTGCGTAGCGAAGATTAATGTTGCAATGCAACACGGAAGGAATTTATGCCCTGCCCTAGATGCACTCCCTGTTTTGGCTGAGATCCCAGCCTGCCGGTCCCCAGGAGACTTTGTTTTCTAGTATGACCAAGTATATATAATTTGACCTTGAAAATCTTGTCACAGAAACCTTTCCTGAAGTTGATATTTAATGAAAACTTAAAATAACAGTTAATTAATTTGTAATGATATTTGTTATCATACAAAGATGTTGCGTGTAGTTGTACATATACTAATACAACCTATTCACCACAGACATTTGAAAGATAAACTATAACGCAGTAGCATTCAGTATGAAAGAATGTACTGTTATTTTAAGTAAATATATTTGAATTTTCATTCTGCTAATTACTGTATGTCATGTGGGTAACATGCCACAGCAGCTCATTGTAAACCAGCATTTGTCAGGATTTGTTGATAATCCTGGATTATGCACTGAACATGCAGTTCATTCTTGCTGAATCTGGAAAAATTTGCACCCTGTAATGGAAAATAGTATCTTATATCTGTTAAGGTATCTGGGAACTTTCTATAAGTTGTACAAACGGGTTTGAAAGAAAAAAGTTCATCACCCAAGAAGTGTACAGGGGAACTGAACGCTTCAACTAAGTGACTTCACTATGTGCTAATTTTTAAAGGGCTAACCTCGGTGAGTGTCTCCTACAAGAGCAGGGGTTGCCCAGTATAATTCAGTGAGCCATCAAAATAATTGTAACTCTTCATTGTGTGTGTGTGTGTGTTTGGGCTTGGCTCTTGCGGGTGAACGTTATTAGGGTTGGCCTTTTATAAACCAGAGCAAGGATATTGTATTTTTTTGCCAACAATTTATGATTACATTAGTTTGTGTGTTAATAGTAAATATATTGCATAACTTGTGTGCAGGTCCTTGTTTGTTGTTTGTCATGGTTTTTACAACCGTATGTGGTTTCAATGTATTTTTCCCCCGGCTGTTATTTCACTGTATCATTTTACTCCTGTTCTCTGTGTTGTAGAAAGATCCAGACTATCTCCGCCTATGGTTGGAAAGCTTTGTATCTAGCTATGAACAATTTCTCGATGTTGACTTTGACGAAATGCCAACCAGGTACTACTTTCAGCTAACCTATTAAAGTGAACTGAATACCTTTTTAATGTAAGATCCAATTATTTGGTGAAATATCTCTTGGGAGTACCTGATAGGCTTATTCAGTTCAAAGATGATTGATATCCTTCACCTAATGTATTGGTTTGTCTTAGTCTGTCAATTCTAGTCTTGAATATCTGTATTGTATTGTATTAAGCGCTGCATAAACTGTTGGCGCAATATAAATAAAAGATAAATTAATTTTGTACTCATTATTATTAACATCAACCTGTTACATGTTGTAGAAGGGCTTCTGGGCATTAGACATTTTTTAAATCTGGATGCTTATTCAGCTGATTAGTATTTGCCACACAACACACACTATTTTTATAAGAAAGGTTGAATTGGCAAAATGGCAGTATAGTGTGTGTCTAATAGGCTCAGTAATTCACCTTGTTTTGATTCCTTTTTCTCTAGGGTTGATGATGAGCCACCAGGATTATCTCTGCTTCCAGACCATATACTGCAAGTACTTCGACTTCAGCTGCTATACTGCGTGCAGAAGACAGCGAACGGCTTGGAGGAGGAACAACAAACACTATCACTGTTGCTTGTCAAATTTTTCATCATAATTTGCCGGTACTGCGCTTTTCATTGTCAATGTGGTGTTATGTTACGTGTGGGATTTATAAAGATATTCTCTATACAGAGAGGAGATGACATTTTCTGTGCCTTGTTTATGGCAAAATGCTAAGTCTGCTAATCACAGCAAGAAGTCTAATCTTAGTTTGATTAAAATGTTTCACTAAGCACCTTGGGTTTCTCTGGATACAGAGATGCCAAAGGGCAGCGCCTCGGTTTATGCACCACATCATATAACAAAGGGGAAATAAAGCAGGCTTTTGCTTTCCATTCAACAGTTTTGCAAATTTGCGCAGTCTGTCTTTTGTGCATAATGCATGAGCATTATCAACCTCTTCCAAACCGCACTAATTATTCTGTATCTTTTTAAAATATATCTTTTTTTGGCATGTCTATCTGTCTCTATAGCCTGTTGGTTTCAAATGGTCAACTTTTGATAATTTTTCTAATTGTTGATATCTGTGTGAAAAACCTGCTTCCTATATGTAACCCAATTGATTTATTACTTATGAGGAAGTCCTATATAATTACCAGCCTTTGCCTGGAACAGCACTGTAGCTGCACATGTTCACTCCTAAGCGAATGCTTCACATGTGGACAGATTAGTTAAACTGGATGAAAACCGAAACACCATCTCCTTTTGGGTACCACTAGGCAGAATTGACTTAGCTGGCTTCTTCCAGCCATTGTAGTTTCTTACTTCCCGTTCTGCTAATTCTTATGCCCCACTCTCCATAAATATTCTTTTTATCACTCCCCATTACGAACAAGCCCATTACAGTTCACATCACACTTTTTTTCTCTCATCATCCCAGTGCACATCACACGCATTTCTCTCCCCTCTTTAAACCTTGCTTACTTCTAACAAAACTTAAGAAAAACAGCACATTCCCCAAAATCAAAGCCTCACCTCTTATCTCTTCCTCCTCATACTCCAGGAGACATTAAACCCAACCTTGATCCCCCTATGCCTACCCGTTTCTGTCCTTGCAGTTTTCATAAGAAACCAAACAACCATAATGCCATTCATTGTAATCCCACTATGTAATGAATGATATGCTTGCAACAAATGTATTGTTGCCCACCTTTACAGGTTTTACTCTTCTGTAAAATTAAGTCTTGCCAGTTAAACGTTTTAGAAAGAAAAATTAACCGGCATCTCACTAAAAATATATATTGTTTTTATTTTTTACTATATATTTGACTTCTATTGGAGCCTAATAATCATAACATCTACTGGACAATTCCCAGCTGTAATATTCTACTGTTCTTCCAGCAGCCTTGTTGTTTTTATTATATCTTTCCTGATAATCGCAAATAAAACTAAAAAAAGCATTTTACATTTACAACTTCTCTAAAGTTTTCCATTATGTATTAAAGGTATATTGTTCATATTGCATTTTTTGATCTAACACATAATAAACGTACTCTTTCAGAAACCTGTCTAATGTAGAGGAGATTGGATGCTGTTCTTACATTAACCATGTGATCACAATGACAACACTTTATGTGCAGCAGGTAATATCATGTTAGTTTTCTAGAATTTGTTTGGATTGTACTTCCATAGTGTCGAAACTTTTTTTTTTTATATTAAATAAACGCAAATGGTAATTCAGCATAAAGCACCAGGCTTATACTCCTGTGGCTACAGTTCTGCTTCTGATCAGTAGGACAATTAGACAAAAATAATGTGCTCCAGTATAGCCATGTGGCTAAATGGGGCACTGCTTAAACCATTTCAGGGAGTATCATGTGTTTGAAGGTATTCCAAACATTTACATACATTTTGTATGACCCCGTGTATTTCCTCTGGCAGCTCTGGATAACGTTTCTCTTCTGTCAACTGTCAACTGTTCAAAGATGTCTTAAGCCAACGCAATAAATGTTTTACAAGTGTGTACGTAGTGATATTATAAACGCCATTTAGGCACAAGTCTAGTAGAAACTCAAATGTTGCCTGTTAGGCAATGCGTTTTCTGCCTTCGTTCATGCATTTCATTTTCTCTTAATACATAACGGCAGCCCACTTAGTTGGTTGCCAGGAGTAAAATTCCAGTGTCATAGCCACCTGGCTGCTTGAGAATTCACCAGTTCAGAGTAGCAATGGAAGCTATTAGCCATTAAAGCAAGATGCTTGTTCAGTCTGCTCAATCTTTACTGAATGGGCAGAAGCATCAAGGCACATTAGTTTCTTAAGTCCAATGTAATAAATAAATTAATCCAAATAATTATAATTATGCATTCATATTTTATTAAGGATTACAATTATCAAACATTTAAGTTGTAAAGATACTTAAAATTCAGAGTTAAATGTTTAAAACCGGATCTGGATTTGCAGTTGAAAAGCAAAACTAAAGAAAAGGAAGTGATGGATCAATCATCCATTGAGGACTTTGTGAGACATGCCTTGGTCTTTTGTGAGAGCCTGTATGATCCATATCGAAACTGGAGGCACACAGTTTCAGGGTAAGTTATTTTGTCAGACATTGAAACGTTACATGTAACCTCATCTTTTACTTTCATGACTTACCTAAATGCTTCAATAGAAGGTAGCAATTCACATGATAAACTGGAAATATACATATTTATATATACCATATTATTATTATTATTTACATACAACCATTAATTTTCATCACACTTAATACATTAGCAAGACAGATTAATTTAAAAATGTAAACATTACTATTTTATATTTTATTACACACATTTTTTCACATCCACACTGTGGTGTGACAATTGCCACCACTGATTGGTAGCTTGAGGGGCTTTACTTGCTCACCAGGCAATAAGGTGCCACATTACCCTTGAGTGGGAGGAAGATGAGTTCATAAAAGGGGAATTAATTTGTTTGAAAACATTTGTGCAGCATAAGTACCTATTTAAAAGGAAAAAACTATGTAAACGGTTTTGTAGATGACTGTGTATGGGCATATTGTTCCAGAATTATTTGTATAAAATAAGCAGTTTAATTTAGATAATGTTATGCTTTGTTGCCTCACAGAAGAGTTATAAGCCCAGTGGAGAAGAGCAGACAGAAGTACAAAGCAGCAGCACTCACTGTGGAATTTATTCCTTTCTTTTACCGTGAGCATTTCAAATTTATATCTAACTGGATGCAAAAAGTTGCTGAAGTTTGAGTTACCAAGTAAATTTAAAGCAAGTGCTTTAGATGTGTCTGTGTTCAATTTGCAGAGTGTTTCCAAGAAAGTGAACATCTCAAAGAAAGCTTAAAGTGTTGCCTGTTGCATCTCTTTGGAGCAATTCTGTCTGGGGGACAGGTAAACACATCTAATAAATACATATTTATATGTTAATACTGTCTGGTTACTGTGTTGAACAGTCTGGTATCTTTAGGCACAAGGATATTTGGCTTCTTAGTCTCATAAGACACACTCACTCCTTTCCAATGGCAACTTTAGAAACAGATGAAGACTCCACTAGATACTTCTGAGTACCTTCAATTTCCACAACAAGCTTTGACTTTCCACCCAAGCTTTTTAGTGTACTAGTATTAAAAACTAATTCTGCACACAAATTTCCTGGACATGTCTCCCCACTCTTTATTTTGTTCCAGTCTTCTCTATACTTGATCACCCCTGCACACAACGCTATCCAGCAGGCCTTCCCCCACTGCAACATGTTAGACCTTCTCTCAGCACAAAACATTAGTTGGCAGTTCTTCCCTTTCTGCACACAACACATTCTGTCAGAGAGCCTTGGTTTGAATTGTCAGTCACGCTGGATGGGCGTACAGTTAAGGTCCCCTCATAGCGCGCTGCTTTAAGCCCCAGCAACTGGCAATTCCAAATGATATAAGGGTTGTGTATGTTTGTGTGTATATATAATATATATAAGAGATATTTGACATTGTGCACCTTTCTCCAATTGGATGATATAGATACTCTGTATATGTGTAATTATTTTTAAATTTTTGATAACAGATTTTGACCTCTGTAAAGATGCTGGGTGTGCAGTTTTAAATTTGGAAGTTTGAAAAGTTCAGATCTGTTTATAGGAGCTAAATTGAGATGTGTTTAAAAAAAATAATTTATGTGATAAAATATTGTCATGGTGGAATTTCCACCCTGTGTGACTCCTCAGTAAGGTTATTTAGTGCAACAAAAGTAATTGTAGTTTTCAGTATGCCAAAAGCTTCCTTTAGAGTGTATTGCTGACTGCAGTTAATTTTGATTAAAAACAGGTTATTTACTATATTTTATATTGAAGAAATTAAACAACATGAAATGTACAATACCTGTAAAATATGTTCTGTGTTCTGTATCCTTTTTTTTTTTTAATTGTATTTATTAAATTTTTTTTTTTTTTTAATTTTTTTTTTTAGAGAAATGCTCTCCAGGTCATTTCTCCTGCCACCATGGAGGTCCTAATGCGAGTCCTAGCAGACTGTGACACTTGGGATCACTGTGACGGCAATGAAGTGAGTCGGAAGGCCGAGATAACTCTCAAATGTTTGACTGAAGTGGTGCACATCCTGTTGGTCAGCAGCTCGGACCAGCGGCAGGTGGAGATAAGCACGATTCTAGAAAACTATTTTAAGCTACTGAACTCTGATCATTCAGCATTACCAAGCTTGAGGAGATCCAGACAATGGGAAAACAGATTCATCACACTACAAATCAAGATGTTAAGTAGGTTTCTTAGACTAACAGTTCTTCTTACCTTTTTAATGATCTTATGAAGCTGTGTGGTATTGACTGATTATTTAATGAATGGTGCGATTGCATTTGTTTTTGTTGGGAGCATAGGTGGGAACACATGGAACAGCAAATCGGTGTAGTATGGAAGAAATTGACACAGTATATGGAAGTTGATAGGCCCATAATTTGGGATATATTTTTCTGTAAAATCTGTATACAGTTTCTTTTTGCGTACTTGCCCTCCATGATCCCACTTCCTTATGTGTATCAGCCCTTACCCAAAAACCTTCACCCATACAGCACCTGATATCCCCAATGCACGACAGTTTCCGCTTGCTTCTTCCTCTTTGCCATTCCTAAAATATGGTATTAATGCCCCATGCCACTGAGGATCTATTGCCCAAAAAAGGAAACAAGAAACTGAACTTTTTAAACATTCATTCAAAATTCAGAGTTTATGCAACTAATATATATGTTTGAGTGGAATTTCTTTGTAGTAATCTGTCTCTATGCATGTTCTTTGATTCTTGCAGAATGTATGACTGCCATGTTAAATTGTGCAGACAGGCCTGTCCTTCAAGCTATTTTTCTAAACAGCAATTGTTTCGAGCACCTCATCCGGCTACTTCAGAATTGCAGGGTAAGTTTGAAAGAAAAATGGGTGCGTTTTGATAACTTCTGTTTTGGTATCTGTCTGCCATGTTCATATTGACCATAATGATCCTTTAAAGTCAAAAGACATAACAAAGTAAGCAGGCTTGGTTTGTGGACAAAAAAAATTAATGCTGTGTAATGCTCCTCTGATACCATTGAAAAGTAATGCATTGGGCAACAAAATGGTAAAGCCATGACCTACCTAAACAGCAATATGTAATCATCTCAAACAATGTTTATATTGTGGCTTTATTAAGGAAACAGTGACACACAATTTCAGATTATTCCCACCAGTAGCAATGCATTATAATCTATCCATCAAAAGCAGTTTAAAACTCTGGAATGATGTGTGCTAAAATGTAATTGCAAGTGGGCACCTTTCCATATTGATCTTAAATATTTCTCTAAACATCTCTAGCGCGTGCATGGGTTTTTGGACTGAAATACCTTTAATGGGTGATAACGGGCTTTTATGATCATGTAAAATACTTTGCTGGGAAACTTGCAGAAAGATTTCTCTGTGTGCACCATCCCAGACAACATGCTATAAAGTCATCCAACTTATTATTCGTGTGTATGTGTGTGTATATGTATATATACATATATATGTATGTGTATAATATGTATGTATAATTAAATTTATGTATGTAACCCTGTAACACATTTTTTTTTTACTGCTGTCAGTTTAATGGATGGTTCTACCTTTTCACTGACTAAATCGATTTGCATGAAATGGAGGAATAAAAGAAATATTTCCGAATCTTATATGACTCATAGTAATCAAATGACCAAACAATTTGTACAGGGGTGATGTAACAATGATTTATATTCTTAAGGTTGAACTAAATTGTATTCAAACTTAGTGCTGTCATAATAGATCTCAAATTATGTAATCAAACTGGAAAAAAATGCAATCCAGAGTTCCTGCAGACTTGCTGAAATGGGTAAATTGTAACATGCATGTCCTGTTGAGCACCCGGTCTGATAATCCCTCTCATTTAGTGGCTGCTGCTCACAGTTAATCCACCTCTCTGCAATGTTCTTGTCTCCATCCCGCAGCTTTTGTTAAGCGCTAACACTACAGGGGCAGACAAGAGTGAAAAAGACCTTGCCAACAAATTACTGACAGAAATGAATGAAAATCAGGTATATGTAGTCTACAGCTAAAAACCATCTGAATGCCCTGTAGACTAAAAACTCTACCACTTTACTTTAACTCAGCTTAAATACATACTCTTTACTCTTTGTGTTATTATTTGTGACTTTTGTGATTACCTTTTTATCAATACTACATTTTTCTTCGGTCTAAGTGTTTGAGGTGTTTTTAGAAAAGTCCTAGTAAAGTATGTAGCACATAACACAGAATAGTTTCACAAAGTACACCTTTGCAGTGACAAAAAATGTTTAATTCACTAAACATTGGAACACTGTGTTCGCTGATCCATGTTTAAGTTTCAAAGGCTAAATAATCATTAGAAAACCCTTTAGCAATTATGTTAATTTAGCAATTAAGGCGATAGGTAAGTGGAACAGGTTATCAAGTCTTTTTATGTAGTTGCTCAAAATTTAACTGAATTATTAAGCCTTAATCTAAGGCATGTGCTGACAGAAATGAATGCAAAGTGGAACTGTTGAAGTCAAGACAAAAACTGTAAGAAATACATCAAACATTATGAAATAGTCATCAGAAAGAACGCTCACTTGTGATTTTATCACTAAAGTTAATATCTGAACTACTATACCTAGATAAGCCAGAGGTGTTTTTGGAGCCAACTGCTATGCTCTGGTGAAATTCATATTAAACACCATGGTTACAGTCATCATAAGTATGTTTCTGAAGGGAAAAAAAAACAATTTGAAGAACAGAGCGGCTTGCCAATGTTAAAGGAACAGTCTAGTTCCCGATTTTATATTATTTTTAGTGAATATTGAAGTCCATTTTGCGTGGATTCCAATGCATTTAGGTGCAAGCATTATTTCGTTATTAGAGTTAGACCTTCTCATTTAACAACTCCCCTAGCTGCCTCTATGGAAACCAGAAAGCCTTTGTATGTACAGCTCTTACATTTAAGAAAATAAAAAAAGAATCCGAATTTGGGCAAACCTTTGTACACAACTTTGATTTCTTGGAGGTTTATTCTATCTGTGATATCAACACTTTGTTCTTACTCAAGCTGAGTTTATGTAAAGTGATGGGTAAAAGATTCAGACTGGTAATAGCAATAGTAGTTTATAATTTCAAAGTTTTCCTGCCTTGCATTTCCGTGGATTGGTATTCTGGGCTTCTATGTACGTATTCTAAACTTGAATGTTTGGTGATGGTGCTTGGTGCTCTTGCATGTTTCAAAAAACAGTTTTAGGTTAATATATTTGGAGTTATTTAACACACATAAAAACAGTACTATGTGTTTTTCCCAGTTACCCTCCAAAGTGAAAATATAACCTTGTATTCATAAATATTTCAGTATGTTTTCATACATAGAACCTGACCATTTGCAGTTGTTACCGGGATAAACTAATAACCCTTTATTAATGGTAAATTTCCTTCTCTGCCATATATTATGCAATGCTAATTTTAGGAATTGCCTATAACTGGTTAAATCCAACTTATGGTGGACTATTTGGTGTAGCTCAGTTTAAATTCAATGTTGCACAGATATACAAAGAAGAATGATGGTGATGAATGTAGAAGTGAAATATTGAGAAAAACTACCCATCGCATAAAAAGCTTCCCAGTGAATCTGAAATGTATAATGAAAACAGATTAAAATTCTTTTTTCCCAAAAATTTTTAAGCATCTCTTTAAGAGCCAACCAGCATGTTTATTTTCGCTGAATTGTAATAGACTGGCCGAAAATTTTTGAAAGGAACGTTATGCCCGTTTCTTTCTTATGAAATTGTGTTATTCTGTGAGTAATGCATATGATTTGCATACTTGTGAATTTCTGCTTACCCAGTAATTTACACACAAGACTTTTTTTCACATTTTACAAGACAATATTAACTACTTGAAGAGTAAATATTCTAGAACTTTTTTTTACGACAGTTAAATGTGCTTTGTATCCTAAGGCAAATGGTTTTTAAAGGGAAAATCTATATATTTTTCTATGAGTTTTATATAAAATATTGTATACAGTAATGCAGTTTAGCATGAAAGACAACTTAGTTTTGTTTCACGATTTATTTAAAAATTGTGGTTACATTACAAAAGTCTTTATGTCAAAGTATGTGATTTATTAGCAGATCCCTCTGGGGGAATTCAGAAATTTACCATAGGCTGTATGCCATTGTATAGTACATTGAAACAAAATAACAGACCTTAAAGCTACAATAAAGTTTTTATAATAGTGTATTTTGTGAAAGTTTGATGGGGCCATTTACTGTTTGTGACAGCCCACCCCCCCTGTCAGTACTTTAATATGCATTCCTTAAAAAAGGGTAATATATAAAACCAGAAACACTTAACTGATGTAGAATCTGCAGAATTCCATCTTCATGGTCAGATAATTCCTGCCATCAGTTTGCAGGATGAAGCAGGTAGGATAAGTGCTTCTGTTGAACTTAATGGGGGCACTTTCCACACACGTGCTCCAGAATCCAAAAAGACCTCCACCCACAGTGTTAGCTGAGCCAGCGCAGGATCTGACTTATGGTAAATATATCGCATGCATGGAGATATGTTCGGCAGATCACATCTCCTGCACAGAAAAACCTGGGGGGAATACATTATCCCCTAGTGCATTTCAGCACAGCATGAACACTTAACGAGACCGTGTTAAAATGCGTTTGATGGCTGGAGTGGAGTGTCTCTTTAAGTGATGCTAGTATTAAGAAGGATTCCTCTTTAAACATAAAATGTAGTAAATCAGAAATTAGAAGGTTGCCATTTGACAGATTGCTTCTTATGTTATTGAATTCCATTTTTCATATATAATATCTTGTTTCGCCATACATTTTACATTTTAAGAAGTAGCGCAAAAGTGTGGTTTTGATGTAGGACATCTCAGAGGAAACTAAATTGTTCGCCCCAAGAGCATGTGTGTTTTCTTTTTCCCTGTCCATTGCTTTATTGGCCTTTTTTTCTCCTGGTGCTGGTGGAGGGACTTGTGGTGGTTGTCTGTTGGGTTACATGAAATTCACAATTTCACTGAAGATGTTTGAAATTCATAAAATGGATCCAAATCTAAGTGAAGTTTAACTTTTTGCTGTTTGCTCTTCCCTTGTTTTTATTTTCATGAAATGCAGGTATTTCAGGAAAGACTCGACTGCTTGACAGTCAACACTATTCAAGCACTTACAGCTGTAAAGCACAAGTCTCCTGCTGCAAAGGTAAATTGTGATCTGGAAACACATTTTTAATGGTGTTTTTAACCTTGTAAGTTTGAGTTCTTACCGCCAAACTGTATAATTTTTCTCTTTTAAGGAAGTATTTAAGGAAAGAATTGGGTACACACACTTGTTTGAGGTTTTAAAGTCTTTGGGTCAGCCATCAAGGTTCTTGCTGGAGGAGCTTTTTAATATGGTAGGTTTACAAACACGATCATTTTTGTTTTATGTATGTTTGTCTTCATAGGAACCAAGCACTTTTTTTGGCGCTTCATGGAATTTACTGTGAAATGAGTCTTTGCTCATTTATAATGAGAAAAATGAGTCTTTACTTATCTGTTTCATAACTATATTTTATTTCCTTCACATAAATACACACACGCATATTGCTACCCATGGTATGATCTAAAAAAATTACAATTCATATAATTTAACTTGCAGGCTGTCGAAGGAGAACATACTTCTGTTGGAATTCTAGGCATCAGTAATGTCCAACCCTTGCTGCTGCTCATTCGGTGGCTTCCGGAGATAGAATCCCATGACTTACAAATCTTTATCTCTGACTGGCTGAAAAGGATCTGCTGCATAAACAAGCAAAGCCGCACAATGTGCGTGAATGCCAGCATGGTCATTCGCATCATAAACACTTTAAACTCTCACCTCTCGCTGCACCGGTGCTGTGCTGAGAATTTGATTGCCCTCCTGGGTTCGTTGGGTAGCCTGTCGATGAGTTCAGAGGAGCTGTTCCATCTTATCGGAATACTGCGTGTTGATGATCACAAGCAGAGCCACCCCTACGTTATTCCTGTAACACGTGCCTTGCTTGCTATAGCGCGGAAGCAAGGATTGGAAAGTGCCTTGCAGTACTTTAACTTGTCCCATAGCTTTGCGGGCATTGCTGTGCCCACTATTCAGAAATGGCCTGGATCTGCATTCAGCTTTTTTGCTTGGTTTTGTTTGGATCAAGATCAGTCAATTCTTGGGGGGAAGAGGAAACAGTTATACAGGTATGTATGTCTGAGTACAGATTTAGATGTTAAATTAAATAGCTAACCTAGGTACTAATTACCAATAGAAATTAAGGGCTTTTCCACTTAAAACATTTAATTTTAGTATGCCAAATATTCTTCGCTAGAGCTGTCATTTTATTTTTTACCTCATTAAATAATTTCTGTCAAGGGTTTGGGCATTCATTAATGCAAGAATGATGTTTATTATCCCATATTTAGTTACAAAAGTGTTAAACAGTAGGTAAACAGCACCTTTTAATATACATCTTTTTAAACTCCAGTGTTAAATCCTACACCATTTTTTCAGCTTTTTTACAGATAGCGGCATGGGATTTGAAGCTTTCATCTCATCCACAGGAGTTCTAGCTGTTGCAGTTTGCACGAAAAAAGAATATGCAACAGTTACGCTTCCTGATTATTGCTTTTGTGATTCCCTGTGGGTAAGGTTCACTTTAAGGACGTATTGTGAAAATCCCATATTAACAGACCACATCCAAAAAGCAACATTTTCACAGTAGCTTCATACTGGCGTAAGATACATACAAAATAAAATGTAACTGATTAATATATTTTGTTTATTTTTTTTATTGTACTGTTTTAACAGCACAGTATAGCAATAGTACATGTGCCTGGAAAAAGACCCTTTGGACAAAGCCTTGTCTGTATTTATGTGAATGGACAACAGAAAGCCACTGCCCCGCTCAAGTTTCCGTCCATGAGTGAAGTAGGTTTCAAAGATTTCTGCTATTTCTTTGGTTTAAAACTCTTGACTATCCCAGTAAAAGGACATGTAGACATCTGTGTAGCTTATATGGAGTCCAAACAAGAACACTGAGTCTTGTTTATTAATGGTCCAAAAGCTGACTTCTTACAAACATATTAAAAAAATCTATACATATTGACAATAAATTGGATAGCACAATCTATATGTGATATCTCCCATGATTTAAAGTGCATTGTTGTGCTTTATGACATTTTAGATTACTGTAATTGTGTACTTGTTGCTACCAAGAACACTCTTTACCTGTAATCCTGTATTATGGGGTCACTGATAACCTTAAATAAACACACAAAAGAATATTGCTGTATTAGTCTCAGCAACAATTTTTATTGTTGATGATTTTATGCTGTTATTTTCAATGCAGGGCTGCATAGCAATCCTGATGGCTGTGTGATCAGCAGCAGTTAGATTACAGAAGGGCAGAGATAGAGTAGAGAAAAAAATAATTATTAAAGTAAATACTTATACGGACCCCGGTGATGTCACCATGACGGGGACACACTGGTGTTACAAGAGGGATCCCTGAAGTGGATCTCTATTGCTTTTGCACTGCTTTCTGAGTAGGACAGTGCAAAAAAGTACAAGTAAAAATAATTTAAAAATATGTAAGGAGTTTACAAAACTAACCAAAAACTTTGTTCCACTAGAAAATTGTATTATGTTTTTTTTTTAAATGCTGGTCCCAACCCAGAAGTGTTGAAAAAGAATACAAAAACAGTTCTGTAGCATTTTGCCCGTGCCAAAAAGAAAAAAAATGCATGTGGAGTATAATGCATATAAATACGTTTTACTTTGATTTACTCCCAGCAGACTCCATTAAACTAATTAGATTGAATCTGTTGGTTATTTCAGAAAGAGTGAGGGCAGGATCTTTGACCAAAGTCTTTCTGCTTTTTGTAGTCTTAAAAGGGTCAATGAGTTATACTTCTGTATTTATTAGAAATGCAGCTGCCCAACTGACCAACCAACACAGAAGTATTTTTAGTTAGAGGAATGTCTTGGCTTTAGAGTTTGGCAGATTTAGTCATCTTTGGTTTATTTTCTTTGTGGTCCCTTCTAGCCTTTCACCTCATGTTGTATTGGATCAGCTGGTCAGAGGACCAACACTCCACCCCCATCTCAAATTCCAGACCCACCTGTTTCTCCTCCAAGCGGGAGCAGCAGATCATCATTGAGTGGTATTCTGTCAACCTCATCATGGACTGGATCACAGGGGAAGACAGATTTTGTAACAAAATCTATTTCAGCTGGTACCCAGGATAGTGAATGGGGGACTCCCACATCACTTCAGGGGCACCTTGGCTCTGTTTTCATTCTACACGAGGCACTACAAGCAACCCAAGTTAAGGCTTTGTACTTGGCTGGTAAGTAGGCCAGCTACTGTGTCTTAATGTTTTTGTAATAATAACTAAAATCCATATTTTAATATAGTTGTATATAGCTGCAGACACATAACAATAATTGGCAATAGTAAAGTGCACATATACAAAATACTGTATATATATATATAGAAACATATTCAATGGCAAAATAGCAAAAGTTAACAGACAAAAGCTGCGAAATACAAGATAAAGTTCTTTTGAAATAAAGTTTACTCCCTCCATTTGCTTTTGCTAATGACTTCAGAAATGGCATCTTCGGTGACATGAAAACAACATCAGTTGCATGGTGATTACATAAAAAGTACATCATCAATGCCCTCATCAATTACTTTATCATTGGCATCACTGGCAACATCAAAGATCTAGTACTTACCTACCACAATACCAGAGAGAGCAAGAGGCAGCATAAGAACCTACATAAGTGTTCTCCCAGTAGTACTAATGAACCGATAAAAAAACGTACTGTAAATTTAACGCCTCAGAATCTGACATTCGAACAGTGCCCCTGATAGCCCTTTGTCATATTAATCTTCTCCTGAAAGTTCAGCTGCACATAGACTACAAGAATGACCCCCCCACACACACGCGCGCACACACACATTCAGGTTCCACACTGCCTCAAAACACAACTCAAGATAGACACACACTGCACCAAAACAAAACCCCGAAAATAAGGAACTACGACACAACAGATGCAGATTGCACCAAAACATAACTCTGGAGGGAAAGAAATACTACAGTAAAACACAACACAAAAGACACACTGAAGCAAGACACCGCCTAAGTATAAGCTGTTACAAAAGTGCAATACATCATCATCCGCCACTGACGCATCTTACAAATTCCTAAATCACATAATATAAGGAAAAACTGATAATAGCTGCTAAAGAGAATGGAACTACTATTACAAGCAGTTTAATGAATTCCTACACCAAGTCTGACTGCAATTAAAAAACCTAACCTGTTAAAAATAAATTTTAGTCAGTACAGTGGAAAATGATACTTGTAAAGAGGTTGAACTGCTATACCCAGTGAATGCTCCAATACCATATAACAAACACACAATGAAAAGCAGTCAGAAAAAACTGTGGTACGAAAGCATTTACCTTCTTTTGTCATAGTAATCCTATTCTGTTTCGGGATAAGTGCCGTAAATACAGCAGTCGCAATTGTGATGGGGCCCATCTCTCTAGTCCCGGGCGATCTCCTCATACCGATTCAAAATCGTTCAGAAAGGGCCCTTCCAACCTTGTTGCTTGGGGGCAGTGATGGTGTAGAACAGCTGTTTCGGGGGAAGATGGCACAGATAAGCTGTTTTGGGGCACTGACAAGCTGTGGGCAAAAAATGGCGCAGGCTGTTTGGGGGTTAGGACAGCACTGATACGCTGTTTGGGGCAAAGGGGGCACTCGCAAGCTGCTTAGGGCAAAGGTGGCATTGTGGTTCATGTAGCTTGGTGAAGTTGGGGGGAGGGGCGGCTAGGGAAATTTTTGCACCAGGGCCCTGTGGTTTCTAGTTACGACACTATTAGGGATATATCTATTATCAGTTTTAGCTTACGCCATTTTTTAGGTATCGCATACTTTAACTCCTACTGAAATAAAATATAACATAATTTGACTTTCAACTTTTAATGCCATTGATTATGTCAGCTGTTGTTATTAACAAAACCACATGGGGGAGTGAACTTAATTTTAAAGAGATTTCAAGGACCAGGAATCCAACATTTCAGACAATTTGCAGCATTCAATAGTTATGGGCAAAGCTAAACTAAGGAATTCAATCGAACCTGTGTTCAAAATTAAATATTGAAAGCGCTACTGAGCTTTCGGTAATATATGTTCAGTTTTTCTGAGTTACGTTAAACAATAAAAAAGACAAAAATTATATCTTTGGTTTTTTCCAGGCCCAAACTGTTTGAGTCCATGGAAATCACAGGAATCTGAGTTATCTGATTTACCCAACAAACTGCTTATATGTTATACTCCAAAGGTAAATTAAATTCTGAAAATAAAAAGATGTATATTTTTTCATACTTAGTAATTTTTAAGTCACTGCTGCACCCCAATCAATGACTTCTCAATTAACTATTTGGGAAACACTCTGGTATGATAGTTACCAGAAGTTACCAATTTTTTGGGCCTTTTACTGTGGGGCTATTCATTAGTAGAGTGTGATTCTTTACAAACTCTCTTTAGCTGAAATTCTATTTGCAGACAGATATGCCTATAATTCTTCCTTGTATTGCCTGCATATTCACAGCTTGTTAGTTCTGTAACATCCTTATACTTTTAATAGTGTAAAGATAACATTGGGAGTTGATTTCTTTTAAGAAGAGAAATGTTTTGAAATATAAAGGATATAAAGTAGGAAAGAGACATAACAGAAATTTGTAGATAAATTCAAATGTTTAGATTATTGGACTGTGCACCCACTGCTTGTAACGCAAGTTTTTGATAAACCTTTTTGTATAGGCATGCAGAAATCCTATATGTCTGGACTTGTCACCCAACCTTTTGCATGGAAGATTAACAGGGAACGAAGTTGTGAACTGGGACATAAAGGTATTGAGTTGACTGTGTTTTCGATCTTTTACATTATAGTGTATCTATTTTTGTGTGTGTATATAGTTTTGTATATAAAGTAAAACATATGAATAGGTATACTCTGGGGACAGTGGGTCACAATTTACTGTTAAAAGCACAGGTAAGGTCAGTCTATTCGGTTTTATTACATAATCCTTTCTCACAAATTGTATTGTTGAACCATCGAACCTGCCTTATTTCAGAATAAATTGTGATTCACTGTTAAAGATTGGATAGTGCTCATCCTTTTGTACCTTATGGAATAAATATATTGTTTTGAGCTTCAGGTCAGTTTGACAGGAAGGTAATTTATCAGAGGAGATACGCACTACTGTAACTGCCAACAGCTTTAGATCACATCTTTGGGGAGTGTGTAACCTATAAGGTTAATTATGGTGGAATGTAAGGATTTTGACATGTGACAGGTTTTCATCGTAGGAAGTATTTTTATTATATGTACTTTTTTTTTTTTACTTAATACATTATTACTTCAGTGGTTGTGAAGCAATGCGCAAAGGCCTGTTGCCGCCTTGTAAAATATTTTCTATTAAGGAGAAAGTAAATGAATTAGACTTGAAGCTTTGACATTATCACTTTCAGCAATGATGAAGAGGATCCAGATTTATTTTTATCACAAGCAAAATCATAGCATATACCAATGCAATAATTTTCTGAATTTTTAGGACACAATTAACTGCATTGGCGGCTTAAATACATTATTTCCGATTTTGGAGCAAATCAGCTGCCTAAATGAGCCTCCCCCACTTGACTCCATTGCTTCAACTCCAGAACTTTCAACACCTACAGAAGGGGATTTTGTGGTTCTGTCATCTACAAAAGCATCAGGTATATATAAATTATAGTAGAAGAACCATATAATTTGCTGATAGACTGGTACTTATTTAAGCCCTTAAGGACAATGGGCGGTCCCAAACCCCATTGAAAACAATGCATTTCGAGCCCGTACATGTATGGGCTTTGTCATTAAGGGGTTAATATATGGGTTTATAATTGAATAATGCTATGTATCAATACCATAATGTTCCTCCATTGGAGTAATGCTTATTATGATTTGTATTTTCGTTTTGCAGAAGCACGGCTGGAAAAAAATATTGTTGCTACTTTTGTGTTGTTGATCAAACACTTCATTCAGAGACATCCGATAAACCAGGAGAACCTCATGCACTCTCATGGAGTTGCCACATTAGGGGCTTTGATGCAGAAGGTATTCAGGAACTTCTGTGTGGTTCTGATGTTTAGGCTCCTTGCTTTTTTTTTGTTTCTGTTTATGACCCATGTAATAATAATACTAAACTGAAGCATATTTTTTTTCTTGTCTAAGAGAAGAAATATTTTGTAAGATCTACTCTACTACTCCTCAGACTTTTCCCAAAGAGTTCCATTCTCAACTCTGTGCACTTTGTTGGCGATAGACTAATTTTTCACTTATTACATCATAGCCATTAATATATAGAAATAAGTGTTTATCTTAAAATATATTAATAGGAATGGTAGTTTTTCTGCTTAGAATGAATAAACACATCTTATGAGAGAATATACATTCAATTTTGTTGATATCACCCCTGTCCTATTGTCTACAGCGTGATGTTACCAAGTTAGTCAGTGGTTGCGAAAAATGCAACTACTTTGAATATTGACCTTATGGTGTTTTAGGAAATTCTTTTACTTCCATTAGGCACCAGGTAATTTTATGGATGTGAATGTGCTGATGGCAGTGCAGTTGCTGATTGAGCAGGTATCTGTGGAAAAAAACACCCCATTACTACAGCAAATGTACCAACATTTGCTGTTTGATTTCCGCATATGGAATCGTGGTGACTTCCCTTTTCGGATTGGTGAGTAGTTTTTTTTATAGGTTTTAAGTATGTCTTATGTTTGTATAATGTTATGTCGTATATTTGTTACTTTTTATATTTGTAATTTAAATGTTACATTTGTATTCTGCAAGCATCGTTGTAATGCTAAAGATTCTGCTGGCGCTCTAAAAGTAGGATATTTTTGAAGGTTAGTTACAGTGAATTCACTAACAAAGAATCTAATGAATACATATACTTTTGATAATTTTTGCTTACCTGTGGGCAAATTGTAAGAATACTTTACATTGTACGATGTATTCAAACTGAGCATGTTGATGAATGCAAACTTAAAGGGGGACAAATAATCCATATTAAAGCACTTCGAAAGGGGAAAAGTTCCTACCTTGCTAAAACGGATCTGGAGCTTTAGTGAATCCTCTCAGCAGTCAGAGTAATATGCCAATATTGTCCGCTTAAAGCAGCCAATCGCTGGGAGTGCACGTGCTTGCGGGTATCTTGTTAGACCCCCTTGAACTCTTGTGCAAGCCAGCACTAGATCCGGTGGTGAGAATACCGCACGTACATACTGCTAAGCATGAAACATATTTGAACATATATCCCTCAAACCAAGGAGTAGAGGGACAGGAATAGGGGTCATATTCTTGGGGGGAGTTCTGATGAATCCCTCCATGTATTTGAATATAATGATAAATACAGGGAACAATCTGCTGTCACGTATTAAAGTTTGCTTTTTAAAAACATGCTAAATTTGTATTCTACGTTCCTGATATTTTTATAGGGCACATACAATACCTCTCCACCATAATCAAGGACAGCAGAAAATTATTCCAAAAGAAGTATGGTGTTCAATTTCTCCTGGACACAATCAGAATTCATTACAGGTATGAAACGTTTTTTTAATTTTCTTTGAAACTTTTATAGCCGCTATGAATGCCAGTTAAACTAAGCACGTCTGTAATTGTTTTACCATGTCTTGTGGTGAATCGATAAGATATTATTGAATAATTATTACAAACCTGATGCCCCTCCACACATGCTTGCAGCAGCACCGCAAAAGACATAAAGGATCTTGCAAAAGAAATAGTCCAAAACACAATATGCTTCCTGTTTTCTTTCATTGGCATTAAACTGTTGTCTGTGTAATTGTGAAGTCATATTTATTTATATATATATATGTCTGTTCATCTGATTAAACAGCAAGGAAAGTTCTTTGGCATCTGATGATTTGACAACAATAAGGACGTCCCTGTATGGGCTGATTAAATACTTTTTGAGTAAAGGTGGGACTTATGAAGACATACAAAGCATAATCGGATATGTAGCTGCCATCACTGATGAAGAACAGGTAATTCTACTTTTTTTGAAAGCATTTCATTGGGGAAAGTGTGTATGGTATATAGAAATTTAGTTTACATGTTTGTGCCATGGCATTAAGCTGTACATTTGTAGATAATAGGAATTGGATATACTTCATTGCACGGTTGGGGGAAGTCAATCTTATAAAATTCTGAAACATCTAGATCACTAGATAATCATGTAATTAACTCCCCATTCCCACTGTGTCACTTCTAGCTCTGTGGGATTCTAGACGTGATCCTTCATCTTCTGATGAACGGCTCAAATCGGGACCAACTATTCCTGCTTCTCTTTGAGCCAGGATGCGGAGACCTTTTTTATGCCTTGTTGCTAAATCAGAGATATTCTGACAGACTGAAAGAAAGAGTCTTCAAGGTAAGGGGCTGATGGCACAGCCAAATGTTTACACATTGTAATTCAGAGCAATAGCTTCCACCATTTTTTCCTAACCAAACATACCTATAGCATTGAGCCAAATGTTCTACAAGTGCCCCTAAAAACTGAGTACTGCCAGGTGCCATTTTTTTACAACATGTTTCAATATATATATATATGACCGTTCATCTTTACCTAATATAATTGCTGATTTTAAACCCTTAAGGCCAATGGGAGGTCCCTAAACCCATTGAAAACAATTTCGCTTGAAAGATTAGCTTGCACTTTAAAGCTAGTTAGTCAGACAATAAAGGTATCTCATTGACTTGTTTCATTTATTTCCATGTCTAACAAAGTACCACTCTCTACTTAAATATTTTCAGATATTTGACCAGATGCTGAAATGTACCAAGGTGTATGAAAAGAGCAAACAGCGCATTCGGCTGAGTGAAGTTGGCTACTCAGGGCTGGGCTTGTTAATGAATGATACTTCTGTTACCAATGTAGTAATAAAGGGACTTCTTAACCAAATCATCAGTGCAGGTAAGGAATTTTTGTCATCTATGTCAAATTATGTTTGTTATGTCTTGTAGGATAGTAGTGATGAATACAGCTATGTTAAGTCAACACCAAGTTGTGTCTCCTTTTCTTTGTGTTGGGTGTTCTTTCAAAGAAATCTAGAGCATATACACTTTTTCGTTAAAATATCCATGTTATTGTTTCCCTATTTTTACAGTATGTAGCATACTTGACATAGCATATGTTCGTTAACATGAGATGATGGAAGAAATATGTATAATATTGTAAGATACAATACAGTTCTATGTCTAGTGTGTTAGATTCTTGGGGCCTTGCTAAGTTCCTTGTTTGCTGAGCAAGTTTCCCAGAGTGGGCCTTCTGTAAAGCTGTTATTACGATGTTTTCCTGCAAAATATGTTTTAAAACATGGTACAGCAAGATGGCTTCTCACACATATTTCAGAAAATAAGGGAAACCGTTAAACTTTCATTAACTATTTTAATGTGTTGATGGAGATGGTCAATATTCACCTTATTATGGCCAAAAGCTTTAAGCAGATGTAAAGTGCGCAATTATTATTTGGGCTGTAGAGTCCTGTTCAGTAAATGGTCTTTTTTTCCCTCTCTGCACCAACAGATGCTGCTATAAATTACAAAGACCTGCTTGCAGTGGTGCACTTATCTCACAGATCAGACCTTACAGTTCGACTAGCCATCTGCAGGAAGGTTTGTTTACCTTAAAAACAGCAACAAAAGAAACCAGCGTTGATTACATGTTTTATAATAATGTTGTAACTGTTAGTTTATCTTGGATTGTGATATTTTTCTTTTTTCTTTTCTTCTTGTGTAGATATTTCAGATTTTACAGTTTCAGCAAGATGCTGCTAATCAGATGGTTCAGCAGTTAGGGTGGCAGGAGACTTTGGTTAGACTATTTCTGAAGGAAAACTCTGAGTGTAAGACCAGCACTAGAGTGGCTTTTGGAGATAACACAAAGGAAGAGGAAATGAAAACCTTCAAAGAAGACTTGCCAAAGATTTATCCTGAAAGAGTACCTGTGGACTATAGTCTCTCCTCCAATGATAATACATGCAACAGCTGGTCTGTTGAGAGCAGATCCCTTAATTCAAGTATCCAGTCAGCATGCACATTACTGGATGATGAAAATGTTTCCTTTAGTGAAGCACAGCTAAAGGTGGAGGATCATGATGATTTGTGGCCTGGGGACCATTCACGTCTTACTTTGGAGCTAACTCATTTCGATCTGGAAGAGAATGAAAACCAAACTCCAGGGAGCTTGACCAGTACACCATCGCCTGTAGAGGTCTCAAAGTCATTTAGTGTTAATCAGTCTGATAAAGAATCCAACAACTCAAGTGACTTGCTTTTCAGAGACAATATCTCCCTAAGTGTAAACTTGGAAAGCACAGAGGTGAGGGTTAACTTTTTTCTCCAAATCTGGAAGGTAAAAACAAAAAACTACTTTGGAATATTTTGTATTGGGAAACCTTGGTGAAAAGATGACTCCTTTTTATTTGACCCTTGTGATTTATTCCATGTACTACATGCATTCTAGGGACACAGAGGTCATATTTGCAACACATATGCAGAGTGGAAATCAAACTATTAGTCAAGTGTCATAAATCATGCTACTTTATTAAAAGAACATCGTGTATATTTCTCTTTTCCCCTCTTCCTAAATTGTTGACTGTAATTATTCTCCCTTTATGACCTGTTTATATTGGCTTGAAACTTTTGATTGCATTAGGTAAATATTTTTTTTTAACTTTCATTCAGGACTGTGAGGAGGAGCTTGTACAATTGTTGACTGACATTCTGCTTTGCCTGATGTGGAAAGGTCTTGATAAATCAGATGCGGCAACCTGGAATGAACGAGGCCAAGTGTTTTCAGCTCTAAGCCATCTGGGGACCACTAATGAGTTGTTGCGACCATCAGATGAAATTAAGCTGACGTAAGCACAATTTGACACACTGTGTGTTAATTTCCAGCATGTAAAAATACCTTGGATTATTTTTCATTTATTTGCTTGAGATTTTGCTAAATGATAGCTCATTGCTATAATTGTGCGTGATCTGCAGAAGAAGCTATGCTGAAGAAACATGTTCATCCAGATTGCATAATCTGCTTTTCTCCGCAGTTTATTAGAAAAGATGCCTGAATGGGCAGTAACAGAAAACAGAGAACCAAAATCTCAACCCCTTCATTCTGAAAACGCCAATCGGTTACTGCACATTGTGCAAGATTTTTTGCAGTCAGAGGGACTTGTCAATTCCCGCATGTGGACTGAAAAGGTGAGTGTGTCCATCAATGTTACATCCTCGGTGGAAAATTGCTACGCTTTTTGGAGTTTCCATTTGCAAGTGCTGCCAACAAACAAAAAATACGACCAATGTGCCTTTCAGATTTGGATGCTGGTTTTCCCTGATTTATAGTTATTGTCCTTGCTTGTGCTAGTAAAACATATACACATATGCAAAGGTCCAACCTAATACATGCTGTGTGTATCAATCTTGTTCAACAGCTGCTGGAGGAAATCGTGACACTAATGGACAGCCTCTCAGTGTGGTATTCTGCTGGCCCAGAATCAGAGACACTTTCACGAGTAGAGATTCGTCTCTTACTTGGTTTCATTGCTCAGGACAATCTGCAGGTCAGTTGTTGAAAATCAATCACATGTCATGCACTTTTGCATTTATTGTTTAATGAATTACACATGGAGAAACCAGTGTGAAGGGAACACATATCTGAAGAAGAGGCATACAGGCCGTTTTTTTCTTCATTTTTAAAGCTGTGTTGTTGATGGAATGGATGGATGAAAATGGGTATAAGGAGTAATGTTTCAGCTCTGGTGGAGAGTCATCACTATCAGTCTGTTCCAGACCCTGATGGCTCTAAAGCGTGGGACTTTATATGTTTTCCAACCCATCTGTTGGTATATAATTGAAATCCTGATGTTACTTGTAGGTGTGTGCCATGGCTACAGCAAAACTCAACACCTTGCTACAGACTAAGGTGATTGAAAACCAAGAAGAAGCATGTTACATGCTGGGGAAACTGGAAGGCATCCTTGGCAAATCCATCCGGGAGAAAAGCGAAACCTACTCATTCCTTATCCCTATTGTACGCACCCTAGTAGTCAAAATCTATCAGCTGCTGTATATGAACCTCCACCTGCCTTCTCTCCCGATCACAAATGGCAGCCCTTCATTTTATGAAGATTTTCAGGAGTATTGCAAGTCTGATGAATGGAGAGTCTTCATTGACAAATATGTAAGTCTTTTCTGTAAACAATGGATATGATGCTAATGTACTTTTGTTTGGAATTATTATTTATTTAAATGTTATATGCACACCTGGAGGTTGCCATCATAAGCAGTTATGTAATCTTTGGGTGCCACGCTGTACTCACAAACCACGCTATGTTGATTACTTTATGGCAGAGCTTTTGGTGTTTACTACTATTTATTTATTACAATCCATTGGCAGTAAGAAAAGAACACACCAGGCCATACATCAAGTGTTTGTAGCCTTATAGAGGATGAAGTATAATAACTTAACTTAGAGTACACCAAGAATTTTTACACCAAAAACAAAATGTGGTTAAAAGATTCTAATTAAATGGTGTGTCCTCCTATAAAGGAAATCATGACTAATGTCCATTAATGTAATCTGCCATGATTCACTTACCCTAGATTATACCATACATGAAGCAGTATGAAGTGGACACATTTAGCAAAATTCATGAGACTATGGCTTTATACTGGAAAGAATGTTATGAAGCACACATGGTGAATGTGCATAAACGCGAGAGGGAACGGGGCGAAAGTAAGCTGAGATTTCAGGTAAGTGGCAAAAAAAGGTGTGTGTATAGCAACATAGACCAGAGATGGAGTCTTGCACTCACACGACTTACACTGAAATCACCAAAAGCAGAAGAGGTCTAATCCTATAGCAGTTTCAACAGTGTACAGTTCAAGCAATACAGGCATGCCCTACATTAACGAACATATTGGGACCAGAGCATGTATATAAAATGAAAATGTACTTTAGATGAAGCGCAGCTGTTTTTTCACTTATCAGTGCATGTACTGCATTGCAATTTTCAGGTCATTTCCACCACAAAACACAAAACGCTCAAAAGACGTAAAAGATGGTTGCTCTGTAACTATGTCCTTGCTGTCCTTAAAGTGAAGGTCCTTAAAGCGGTGTATGCCTATACAGTATGAAAAAACAAGATCAGGCAGAACCTGTTGAAACACTACATTCGTTTTCTACATTAAGTAAAGTGTAGTGTACATACAGTACATAGGCATGTGTGTAATGTATTTAAAAAAAAACAAAAAAAAACAAAAAAACGGCAGTTTTGGTGATATGTGGTTCTACCAGATATAATTACATGGATCAAACCTTAATAGAAATGTACCATTTGTATTTTCTTCACAGTACAGAGATTAAAAGTGGTTGCAATATTTGTAAATAGTTTTTTTTAATTGAAATCTTTTTCATAGATTTTTTTTATATATATATATATCTATCTATATTTTCATTCAGGAATTCTTTTTGGAGCCGTTTAACAGGAAGACACGCCAAGAGAACTTGCGTTATAATAGCATGCTGAAACAAACAGCCAACCAGTATACCACCACATTAAGGCAGTGGAAAGCTGCACAAAAATACCTCTTCTGTGAACGTGGGCCATGGGCTGACAGGTTGGTTTTAAAAGGCCTTATACTTCCTGATTCTTCATGTCCATTGCCACCATATCCAGACTAGACACCTGTCAAACTGGGCAAATGCAGGGGGGCTGGTGATTAGGTTTCTTTAATTAAAATCAGAATCATTATTATCATAGGGTCCAGATGTTATGGAACGACACAGAGGATAACAAACACAGTATCAGCATTGCCTTTTGCTAATGTTTTATCCATTTATTAGTTTGTATTTACAGTGGAGATCAAGTTTCCATTGAACATTTCCCACATATTGTGAAACAGTATGAAATATTTTGTTTTATAGGGAACAGAATGTGGATAGATGGAAACTGTCCAATGTGGAAAACTACTCCCGAATGAGACTCAAGTTGGTGCAGAATAACAACTTTGACCCTCATTTAGAGGCCAGTGCATTTAGGGACAATCTTGGTAAGTGATTACAAATAAAATGTATATGTACAAATGTAAATAATGTATTTTAACCAAAAAAATCATTCCTGAACTATACCCTCAGCTATTTCTGGAGAAGTCATTTTTATTAGTTTTATTTAAAATGTGAAACTATTCCTGTTAAAGAGATTTTTGTAGACAAATGAAAACAGACTATGTTCATCCTCCTGCAGGGGTACAGCAGACAGAGCCCTCGAGTGATTCATTATTACTGGAAGTTGTGAAGCAAGTTAAAGTTAGTGACTTGGAAGAAGATGGGCTTGATCTCCCAGAAGAGGAAAACCCTCTTAATATGTATGTAAATCATAATGTATCTCCATTTCTTCCAAAAATGACTCATGAAAGTAAGAGTTATTTAGGAAATGAAAATCACTTGTTGTGTTGAACCTAGTAAATGGGGGAAATTATTGCCGTTTGGAGTCTCAGTTGGAAGGTCGAAGGATTTTTAATGCAGTAAAAATAGTGAATAGGTTATAAATATGAATATATAGAATAGTTAAATAGCATCATGGATTTAAAACAGATTTTTAGAATCATATAACTTAAACACAGCTGAAAATGTAAGATAATATATTTAAGTAGGTTTTTTGTATGTGCATCTTTCAAAATGTTTTAAGCTTGCTTGGGTGTGGGGGTGGGTACGATGGTGGAAAAAAGATAAGACATTTATACATTGGATTTTTTGTGCTTATTGCCATTATATTTATCGCCCCGTATTTTGTTAGAAATGAAAAGGAAGAGCCGAGCCAGAAGGAGAAGCTGGTGCTTTCGGAGGACTGTGAGCTCATCACAGTAATGGATGTGATCAGTGGGCGTTTGGAAGTCACCACTCGGCACATTTATTTCTATGACGGAAGCTCTGAGAAGGAGGAGGGTATGATCCTTTTCACTTTTTAGTTATTTAGAGGAGTAATTGGCATATATAATAATGTGTTATTTAGGTACTTGCTAAAAAATAAAATGCAAGAGTGGAGAAAAAGTAATGAAAGGGATTTATCAAGTATATCACCATAGTTTCTGTAAATCAAGCTATTGGACTCGCCAGGTCAAAGATACTGAACTTGAACACTGTTTAATGTTCCCTGCTTTAATTCTTAAAATACAATCTATTGCTAGAGTTAAATGCTTTGGAATACCCTGTGTTGTTTCATTAGATGGTGTACTTTATTTAACTAACACTTTTTATTGTTTTGTGTACAGGTGTGGGCTTTGATTTTAAGTGGCCTCTTTCCCAAATTAGAGAGATTCATTTGCGTCGGTATAACCTGAGGAGGTCTGCCCTGGAGATATTTCTTATTGACCAAACAAATTACTTTTTGAACTTTAAAAAGGAGGTAGGAATGTGTACATTTGTAAAAATGTGTGATGATATACTGGAGTATTGTGGAAAAGCTATGAAGCAATACAAGCACTCCAGTTCCTACAGAGCTATCCTATTAATGATGAAAGATTTAAATATTTGTTGGGTTCATAGATTCCTTCTGCTATTGGGTCTGAGTTAACAATATTTTATATTTGTTAATATATATATTTTTTCATGTCTAGGTTAGAAATAAACTGTACAGTCAAATTCTCTCTCTTCGTCTGCCAAACCTGTACGGGACACGAACCCCCCAGGAGCTGCTGAAGACATCAGGATTAACTCAGGTGAGAAAAGACCATGAATGAACAAGGAAGCATCTAATGCAAACTGCTGTACTTTAACATCAGCACTACAGCCCACCTAGTAGGATAAAATGCCAAGGGCATGGACGTGCAACTTTGTGATCATTGTTTAACCCACAAGGAAAAAACACCTTGCTCTCAATCCCTTTGTGTCCACATGAGTAACCGAACAGTTTTTGTTACTGTAACACTGAATAACTTTCACAAAGACAATAAAGCAATTTGTGAAAAAATGTCCCTACAGGAATCATGACATAAAAATGGTCCCAAGTTGCTGAAATCACATTCATGGAGCAGTCAGTCTAGAGCAGATGCCCTGCAGTCTCTGCATGTGACCGCTTCTACAGCCAATCATGTGCATGGATACAGTTAGATGAAAAAAGGCAATGCTTGTAAGCACCTCCATGCAAGAATATTTATATTTATATACCGTATTTGCTCAAATATAAGACAAGTGTTTTTCAGTGCAAATAGTCTGAAAAATACCCCTTGTCTTATATTCGAGGTTGTCTTATAATCAGACCTCAAATAGTCTGACTATAAGACTAAGATCCAGATCCCCCACAGGGGACCTGGATCCTCCTCTCTGGCAACCTCCGCTGCTGCTGGCACTTCCTCCGTTGCCGAGCGCCAGCATGACGTGAACTTCTGGTGCTCCACCATAGAAGCCCCAGCGGAAGTGCAGGGCAGAAGTGGCATATAAGGGGATATAGGGCATATCTGGGGGCAGATGTGCATAACTGGGGGGCTGGTTGGCAAATACAAGGAAATAAAAACAAAAATACATTTTTCTCAGTCATAGTTTTTATTAAATATTAAAAAATTGTTAACATGTGAATTAATATTTAGTAGTAAAACCTTTTTCCTATAGGGTAGTCTTATATTCAGGCTTTTTCTTTTTTTCCTAAATTATAAGAATAATAATATTATAATATTATAATCGAGCAAATACGGTATATAATCCAATTTGTGTGAGTACACTAAATGAGGCACATAGCAAAAACACAAAAATTGCTTTGGTCCTCTAGTGTAAAATAGCCCTTGTTCTAAAAGGTTTTAATGAATCATTTAACTGGTGTTTACAATTGCTGCAATTGTAGAACAAAAGCTGTATGTATTTTTTAAAAAACATGAGTATATCAGTTTCTTGTAACTAATTTGTTTCCACATGACCAGAAGTATTCGGACACCCCTCCTCCTTCACACCCATTGCTAACAGGCGTATGAAATCAAGCACATAGGCAGCCATCTCCATACCCAAACACCGGCAGTAGAATAGGTCACACTGCGACCCGTGTCTGTGAAATTTCTGCTCTGCTAGATCTGCCCTGGACTACTGTGAGTGATATTGTGAAGAGGAAGCGCCTAAGAGTAACAGCAGCTCAGCCACAAATTGGTAGGCCACTCACACTCGCAGAGTGGGGCCACTGAGTGCTAAAGTGCATAGCACAAAAGACATAACACAAAATCTCGTGGAAAGTCTTCCCGAAAGAGTTAAGGCTGTTATAGCGGCAAAGGGGATGGGTTAACGTCATATTAATGCCCATGGTTTTGGAGTGGGATGTCCAGCAAGCTCAGCTGTGGTGGTCAGGTGTCCACATACTTTTGGTAAAATACTGCATAATAGAAATGACCTTATTATTTTTACCTTTTTTGTTTTTAATTGAAAGTTTAATATAAAAACTGCGATGTATATTTTTTCACAGAAATGGGTGAATAGAGAGATTTCAAACTTTGACTACCTCATTCAGCTAAACACAATAGCGGGAAGAACATATAATGATCTGGCTCAGTACCCTGTGGTAAGTTGTTGAGCGGTACCTGAAACAAATGCCTTAATTCTAAAACCAAGTGCTGTATTTGTCTGCATATCCTTCCATGTTAGCTTGTGTTATCAGTCTTTATCTGTTTAACCTGGAAGGTCAGATTTCTATCTAATTACATTGACTTTGCTTGGCAGACTTGTGAACATGGACCAAAAACGATTCGGAAATTTTGTTTTGTTTTTGGTTAATTTTTTTCAGGCAACAAATTTCTGCTTCTTTGGGTTCAGGCATAATTTGGAGGGCTTTTTTAATTCAGAAACAAAGTTTGTTGTTACTCCCTCCCTACCTCTCTCATGCCGTCCTCAATCTCTTACACATTCTCTCTCAATGTGTCTGTTTTTTCTTCTTCTACGCTTTTTCATGCATATGGCATATATGATTATAAATTGTAAATTGCAAGTCTAATGCTTGGATCTAATGATCATCTGTATAAGGACAAAATGTATGGGTGGGTCCCCTTCACCACTGACCTCTGTGTGGAAATGGTTGAAGGACATTGAATAAGCTGAGCTGGATCACCTCATGCCTATTAATACAAATCAGAACCCGGGAAAACACTAGATCACGCTGAACCAGATGATCGCTTAAGGTCTTGCTGGCTCACCCCTCTACACCACCCGATTTTCATTCTGTAGCATACAATAGATCAGAAATGTAATGGTAGAGTGTATCCAAATCAAAACAAATGAAGAATTGTCACACTCCGTAGTTCTCTGTAGAACAAATGCATCTTATCTGCCGAGACACCCATTACTGAATCATGTGGTTTATTTAAATGTATAAATTTGCTTGATACTATTATTTCTCTCTTAGTTCCCATGGGTAATTCAGGACTATACGTCAGAAGAGCTAGACCTTAATAACCCAGCAGTTTTTAGAGATTTGTCCAAACCCATTGGAGTGGTGAATGAAAAAAATGCAGCAGTTGTTCGTGAGAAGTGAGTACTTGGTTACTGACAGTCAAGAGTGACAAAAAGATCCATAGAACTTATATGAACAGTAACCGCTTCATTTCTATGTGTAGTATAGAAAATAAAGACATGTAGAAGTCTAGTGGTATAGAAGTCTGGAAGAAAATACAAGGCTTTTGTATTTTCTCCTTAATGCCATCAATAAAATAGGAGCTTTCCTATGATACTGCTATGGTTTTCTTGTTTAGAAGCCTATAAGAAGTACTTTGGGGCGACCATAATTTAATGACTGTCCATAATGTTAGATATTGATCCTCCATTTGTCATGAAGTGTGAGATGTCAATCCATACTATAGAATGAAAAATTATAATTTATATTCATAATAATACATGTGTATTATTAGCCTGGATTTTGTCAGTGGTGGCAATCATAGTCTTTATATGGGTTAGATGGAAAAGGGTGCTAAAGAGTACATCTTGTGTGATTGCAGGTACGAAAATTTTGAAGACCCTATGGGCACCATTGATAAGTTTCACTATGGTACGCATTACTCCAATGCTGCTGGTGTAATGCATTATCTGATACGAGTGGAACCCTTCACAACTCTACATATCCAGCTCCAGAGTGGAAGGTACTTTAACTCTCATACTGCCAGAGTGGTATTACTGGTAAATATGGCCACACATATAATGGGATATTGCAAAAAGGCACTCACAACTGCAGTTATGTTCCAGTACAAATATACATATACATGCACAGAGCCAGGATGCAAAGCTCGAAGAATGGTGCCTGCAAACACCTACTATTGTAGATATTGGTATAAGTATATATTTTTCTTATTACATTAACATACACTTGTGTTCTTCCAGATGCCTTAAGGCCAAAGTTAATTTTTGACTTTGCATGGTGGTAGGGTACAAGACAACATTGGTGGGAGTAAGTGAAACTATGAAACTCGTCCCTATAGCCATCAGTGCACTCCTACAAACATGGCATATTGGCATATGCTTACATGAAAATCCTACACTGATCTAGCTTGACATATATATTAAATCAGCATTTGTAAAGTGTTACACTGGGGCATGTAGGATGGCCAGCAACGTTTTAAATGTGTATAATGACTAATATAGTCACCTTATCGTTATCCCAGACAAATATAGATTAGTACAACAATTTTTTTGGTTTATTACTTGATGTCGTCGTGTGGCGTAATGCATTTTAGTATGATAGATATATGTCGAATATACACCTAGACCAGTATATATAAGGTACTGTGCCAGGCAAGACAGTTACATTGCAACCACATTTGTTGCGCAGGTTTGACTGTGCTGATCGCCAGTTTCATTCCATTCCTGCCACCTGGCAAGCTCTTCTGGATAATCCAAACGATGTGAAGGAACTGATTCCAGAATTCTTCTATTTCCCAGAGTTTTTGGAGAATCAGAATGGTAAAACATTTTATTTTATGGTTACACTGGTTTTAATACATCCATGTATACCTAAGCATGTAATTAAACTCTATAACCTTATGTCTCGATATGTGTCATTTCTTCATACCTCTTAATCTAGAAAAAAAGATCTTTTAATTTTTCATGTTCCAAAAATAATGTGAATTTTCCATTTTTATGTGAGCACAAGTGTCTTGTTTGCACTGCTGTCAGACACTGACTGATCAACATAGACTTATCAGAGATGGCCGTGGAAACATCCCCTAAAGTGCCTGTACATTGATGTTGAGAAATCATGGTTTCTGACCTTCTGTGCTTGAAAGCAGTAAATGTTGTGCTACTGAACTGGGATGGACTGTGGTTTGGCAGGGGCACGTCCCTGTACTGATATTACTGTAGCCTAAGCTGTGCCATTTTTCAAAGCACATAGCATACATGAGTTCTAGGGAAACCGCTTTTTAACTGGAGGGGTAAAGAGTCCAAGTCACCAACTATTTTGAAAGTATGGTCTGTTTCTTTCTGATTGTACATGAATGCATTTTTTTTCCAGGTTTCGATCTAGGAAGATTACAAATAACAAAGGAAAAGGTGAATGATGTTATTCTTCCCAGATGGGCCAAGTCACCTGAAGATTTCATCAGAAAACACAGAAATGCACTGGTAAGTTGGAGCATTATGTTGCTATAGGTGGTTTGTGGATTATGCCATAAACTTATTCTCACTTGGTTTTTTTTTAACCCAGGAGTCAGAGTTTGTTTCAGCTCACCTCCATGAGTGGATAGATCTGATTTTTGGGTACAAACAGAGAGGACCAGCTGCAGTGGAAGCGCTCAATGTCTTCTACTACTGTAGCTATGAAGGTAATTGACATGTCCAGTTCTCAGCAGCACATCACATAAAAAAAGCAATGTCCATGTCACAAATGACTGACCTTTTAAGCAATATTTTTTTTCCTTCCATCCATAAATGCAAAATCCAGGGGCTGTGGATCTTGATGCTATTGCAGATGAAAAAGAAAGAAAAGCATTAGAGGGGATGATCAACAATTTTGGGCAGACACCTTGTCAGCTGCTAAAGGTATTTTTTGCCATGTAAATTAGTCCACGTTATTAACATGGGTTGACTGATTTTGTGGTACATCATCATTTGCATTTAGCTGTAAATCCCGTAGTGATCCATTCACAAAACACCGAGTTGTGAAAGGTTCACTCTTTAATTGCTCATTGCTAGCTAATAAATATATGGTTCAAAAATGAGTCTTTCCACTTTTTATGTTATACAGACCACCTTCATTAAACACTATAGTTTGTAATCAGTTAGAAATTGAAGGAACATTGTTAGTAATTACATCATTGGACATTGTAAACATTGTTGTAAAATAAATATTAAGTGAATGACAACTCTATTGTAACTATAGTCTGCAATCATAAAAATAGTTTAATACAAAGATTAACATTATTATTAAATAATTGAGTCTGCTTTTCATCTAGTCCTTAAGGACACATTTTTATACAGAAAATGCTTTCTATTATTCACTCTTCTTGTATGTCCCGAAGGACCACAGGGCTAGAGTGTTTCCCTGCAAAAACCAAACCTATACAACTCTAAGTCCCTTTATTGTGAGATTGTAAAATAAATATTTCAGAGATTCTAAAATCCAGAACTTCACCCATCAGTAGAGTGCCAATCCTTGAAGGACTTGTTTGCCTTTGAATTGTATCAATCTCCAGGAGGATAGTTTTATAAGTAATTATGTAACCAGCATCAATTTCGTTACATAATGTTTGTTTATATAGCTAGCGCTGTTACAACAGAGAAATATAACTTAGTCACATACAATAACAAACTGGTACAAAATGAGAAGAGGGCCCTGTTCTTGAGAGCTTACAATCTAGTCGATTACATTTCTAATTTAAGGCTGCTGAGTTGTGAAAAACCAAATGTTGTGATTGGCCATGAAGATTAATTTATTACCTACATTTTTATTCTTTTTCCCACCATCCCTTTTTTTTTAAATAATGTCCAAAGAATGTTATTTGATTACATGATTACATTTGATACAAAACGGCCTAGGTTTTGAAAACAAATACCCTTTCTCTCTTTTGTGCTCCAGCTTCTATGTCACACGGTGATAATACTGAATCTCTATGTTCAGCAGTTCCATTATTAAAAGTGCAATATCTCAGAGCTATTACACGTGCCTAGCCACCAGATAAAATATAATATATATGGTGAGGGCCATCATGCTGGTGTGCAATTATTCTTGATGTGTCCAGCATACTTCTCACAAAAGGTTTTATTTTGGTGGTATTTGGTACCCTGAATATTAGGAAAATTCTAGCTTATCCTCGTGAATGCTGAACTCTTCCCTCCACAAACTGTCTAGTATGTTATCCCGTATTGTGTTTTTTTTATGTAGTTACAACCAAGCCCTAAAATAGCTGTTTTATTAGTCTCTTCTATTCAAAAAGAAAATTGGGCTGGTATTTGCTGACTGCCACTAAACTATGTACAGCCAGATGATGGAAAATTCAATTATCCCTTTCACATGCATTCGTGCATTCATTAAAAAAATCTCACGAAATCCTTAGAAATATAATAGAATATGGCAGATTTTAGCCCATGATCCTGTGTAATGTATTTGCTATGTTAAACTAATTTCATATCTAATTTAAATAACCTATTTTTTTGTTTTTGCTCGTTTTAATCTTTTTAAGTTTAATTTTTACTGACACCAGGGTTTATAAGAATACACAATTCTGTATGCTTAAGCAATGACAAAGTAGTCAAGAAAACAGACAGACTGCTACATTACCTAAATTAACCTAAAAAAATCTTCTAATTTTAATTAGCTTTGTAACATGGTTGAAATATGTTTTCAGAAAGTTCATAGCATGATATGCTTTGTTTTCTCAATTAAATAATTATATGAAATATGTTTCTGTGGTTATTTTTTCTTTTCATTTTCTTTTCCTGTATATCTATGATTAATGGACATATTTTTCATTGTCATGTTATAAAATAGGAGCCTCATCCAGTACGTCTTTCTGCAGAGGAAGCTTTGCTGAAACAGAGCAAGTTGGACACCGCAACAATCAACCTGTTTCAAAACCTCCCTGACCTGAAATCCTTTTCTATAATCGTAAGACACCATTTTTCACACCTGGGTTAGAAATGTCGGTATGATGATGTTATTATGATGAAACTATATTTTTTTTATTAAATGAAGTGTTTTTTTTCTTCAAACAGGAAAATGTGATACATCTAATGCCCAAACATTTTACTTAATAAATCACTTTGTGAGTGTTTGAAGTAAACATGAGTGGGGTATTTTTAAGGACCCCTCAGAACCTTTTAAAGTTATTTTTGGCTGAAATATATAATACATGCAATATAATCAATTATGCTTGCATTTATTTTTCAGGTAACAAGTGAAGAAGTCTCTGTTGTTAAAGCCATTGTTCCAAAGAATCAGCTACGGTCTTTTATGTCTCAGGGAAGCCCAGAACAACTGGTGAGATTTTCTTTGCGCCACTCAAAACCACATGAAGACTATAAGCCCCAGCTTTGCAGACCATTAACTTTTAATACCTTTCTCAAGCAATGCTGTACATCAGATCTTACACTTATCATCAGATCCTCTCAAGTACATTTAAACTCTGTTACAGAATTGTGACCTTTTGAACACTCAGTGACATAAAAAGCTTTATGGCTAATTACATACTGAGAACAATTGCAGGCTTTGTAGACACTTCCTCTGGTAGTAAAGATAAACTAAGGATTGTATGTCATTCCTACTTGTAATTTGGGGCTTTGTCTTCTTAGGTAACATTAAGCCAGAACCTAATTATTGGAATCCATGGTTGGCTGCCTTACAATAAAAATCCCTCCAACTTTACATTCATCAAGGATCAGACTGTCACTAATCCAAAGTGAGTAACACAAAAGCATTTTTATTAAACATTTCAGTTTCCATTTGTCAGCCCAGGAACAAAAATTCTAGATTTAAGATTTTCTTTAGAATGGATGAAAATCTTTAAAAAAAAAATTATAATAAAACCTTGTATTAAAAATAATAAAGACTATGTTTGCCTAAGGTACTTTTTACTTTAAATATTTAAGGCTTTGGGTTTTAAGGACCGCTTGTATAATATAATAATAATAATGACTTTTAATTGTTCTATCAAAAGATACTTGATTAGTCAAAGTACCCTTGTCTGTTTGAATATGCGGCATAAACTGGTGAACTTTGTATGTAAAAATGCATGAGGTGCACATGCATGTAATTCTAAATATACAAATAACTAAGAATGCAACAAAAGTCTGTGCCTAGTAAATATTTCAGTCTAACTTTGTTGAGATATGCTTGATCCTGCTGTTATGATTATTAAATGATATGCTTATGCACAAGATCTTTGCCTCCTTTAAAAATGTCAAGTACATTTTTTTGTGTATCCCAACTACAGGACTCAGCGTCTCCTGTCAGGTCCCTTTGCTCTGGGTCTTGAAATTACATCCAAACTGTTTGTGGTGTCCCATGATGGAAAGCTACTGTTCAGTGGTGGTCATTGGGATAACAGTATCCGTGTAACATCGCTTACGAAGGGCAAAGTGATTGGGCAACATATCAGGCACATGGGTGAGCTGAAGTGTGTTTGCGTGTGTGTATGTGTGGTGTTAGCTTTTCTCGTTTATTCAATTAATAATAATTTTGTCTGTATATTTTGCAAATACAGTTTATAGATCTTATTGCTTACCAGAGGCAAACTTTATAACTCCACGGGACTAAACTTGTGGGAGTTTCATTGCTTTGAGATTACAGAGATACAATATTTATTATTTAACCATCAGGTCCACTGCACCCTTTATGTAACATTGTGGCCATGGATATATCTTAGTGTTGACAGTTGCTCAAAAAAATGATATTTAAGATTAACCTTTATGCACCAATATGCAATACACTAAATAATCCATCTCAATATCACTGTGTGTTCCCTTTAGACATTGTGACGTGCTTATCTATTGATTACTATGGCATCCATCTCATTTCTGGCTCTCGAGACACAACATGCATGATTTGGCAAATAGGACAGCAGGTGATTTCCTTTCAAATATTTAAACATTTTACTGTTGTTTTTTTTTCTTAAAGGTTACCGAATTTTGGTCCTGAAATAAGATTTGTACGAATTAATTAACTTGGTACATTTCGTTAAATTTTTAATTTGTATGAATCCGAATGCACAAGTCTCTTATGTATGTCAGCTGCTTCCTATACCGTCACAGCAAAACTTGCATCAAGCTCAAAGCATTATTTAGATACAAATTTCATTAGATTTACTTTGTACTAGAATCACTTTGTATGTGTAACACTTGTAGTCTAATAATCTATGGGCAGTCTAATAACAGCTCAATGTTTATTTTTAATCTATTTATTTATGGATAGGGTGCAGGTTCAGGCGACATGTCTGCAAAGCCTGTGCAGATACTTTATGGTCACACAGATGAAATATCCAGTGTTGCCATTAGCACAGAACTGGACATGGCTGTATCTGGGGCCAAGGTATGCACTATTTATTTTTACATAATGTTTGTACGCATAATGCCACTTGTACCTAAACATGAAATCTGGCTTTTAGCATTGCTTGTTTTCCAAGCATTCTGTAGTGCTTAAATGATGAAGAACTAGCCTGGTCAAGTGTATCCACAGAAATGTTTTCAAGAGAAGAGCAAAAGTGGTATTTTCCACTTGGTATTGCTCCTTTCCTCACTTCTGTGCGCTCTCCCTTTTAAATGATATACTAGGTTTCTTTTTCTTCTCATTTTAACTCGGTTTCTTAATTATACCTGGTTGCCTTCTGTCATTTACAAATTGCCCTGCAGCTTCATTGTGCTGCGGAGGGTTGCCCACAAAGAAGTTTTGGTATTTAAACTGTACTCTATAGTCAGTTGACAGTTATATTGTTTGTAGGATGGGACTGTGATTATTCATACGATTCGGAGAGGACAGTATATGAGGACGCTGAGGCCCCCAAGCGACAGTTCACTTGTAATGACAATACCTAACTTGACGGTGTCCTGGGATGGACACATTGTCATCCACAGCAGTATTGAAGGGAAGGGAACTCTTAAGGTAAGCATGGGGAATTTTTGGGAGGCCTAATTTTGTCTTAGGTGCTGTGCCTAGGTAACATATTTAGCATATGATTTTAAGTTCGGTCGTACAATCTGCAGCTGTGTCAAAGTGTGGTGAGGAATGACTTTATACTGGACATCAAAGCATAGTTTCAGATGTATCTAGTTTGACTGGATTTCTAATTGCAGAACAAGAGTGCATTACATCTGTACAGTGTGAATGGGAAACACCTGGCCTCCGAGAACCTAAAAGAACAAATCACAGACATGTGTATTAGTGGGGAGAACATTGTGCTAGGAAGCAGGCAAGGATTTCTTTCTGTAAGAGATCTTTACAGGTTAGTACCCCGATGGTGTAATTCTCTGCATTGTGTGCAACTATAGAATGAGGCCCTTTTCTCTTGTGGTTCTTTTCCATTTTTCTTTGTGGTTTCGCTCGAAGATAATTATATGAGTGTTATATAAAGTACAATTCTGGTGCAGTGGCAACCGTAATAATTGCCATAGCAACATGTGAATGTTCTTGCTAGTTGCATTAGTTTGCATTTAAAAGCTCTTTTGATGCAACTCCCTATTACTCCTAATACAGTAATGTAGACTTTAAAATACAAGTAGCATACAAAACAAAAGAGAAAAACAGATGTTCTGATAAGCAATTAAAACAAAAAAATCTGAGGTATAAAGGTCTGACTTTTGGTGCCTTATTTTTGTTCCCAGCTTGAGTCTCATCCTTTCCCCTTTAACCATGCGTGTTCCCATACATTGTGTTTCCGTGACCAAAGAGAGCAGTCACATCCTTGTGGGTTTAGAAGATGGCAAATTAATATTTGTTGGTGTTGGAAAACCAGCAGAGGTAAGTGTATTCAGGTTAGGGTTATTTTATTTTTACTTTATATTTTTGTGGCTATATCCTATATAATTGAATCCTGGCAAAGTACGCACTGCCATGCATGTATTTGCTTCTTAATACAATGCAAAAAATGGAACATAAATGTGGGAGATATTAATAAACATTGCTATGTTTAAACCTAATTTTTTTTTGTTTTACCATGTCTGACTGTAAACATCTTTTGAATAGGCAAGATCAGGCCAAATCTCTCGAAAGCTTTGGGGCTCTAGCAGGCGGATTAATAGTATCTCTTCTGGAGAAACGGAATACAACACACAAGAGATCTAACACTTTAATACGAGTTTCTGGAAATTACCATTCAGCTCCAACGGCGTAATCTCTACAGAGACATTTCTGAAATAATGATTGTAACGGACTTGTCATGGACTCACAGGCTCATCTTGGAGTGTCTTATTTGAGATTTTTCTTTATTGAAAAAAAAAAAAAGGAAAATAACTAAAGTGCAAGAAATATTAAAATATGTACAGGCTCTTTTCAGCTGGAAGCTTTATTTTTCCTTATCAGAAAAAAATGCGGAAAGCGCACAAAATGAAAAAATCATGTGCCATTGAAAGTATTTAACTTGTATGTATGTCAGGAGTTGTACATGCATATTCATAAAGTTAATATAATATACATTCACTACTATGTATATAATGTGTGGGTTTGAAACTATTTATAACACGGGTGGTTTTTTTCTTAGCTCTAATCTGATTTGCAGTACTCCTTTGGCGGTACAATAATAATTTACAGCATAATTGTACGTAAATACTATGAGATAGGTTGGGTAAAAAATTCCATATTTTAGATTTAGATAAAGAATTGTGTAAACTATATGTTGTTTGACAAATATTTAACATTTAAAGAGTTATTTTATTTATTGGTTTCAGGGCATCCAGCCTCCTTAGATGTGGGACTGAATCCATTCCTTAGGCTTATAGTAAATACTGTACCCTGCTCAGTTACTGATGATAAAGCCACCAGCATTTCCATGTAATGAGCTGTTCAGAAGCCACATATCTTCCAGCAGGTTCTGTTGAGGCAATGCATTTTAAATGTAATTTTTAATATTCTACTTTAAATTTAATCAGTGGTATGGTTATTCAACATTCTAGGTTTTTTTTGTGTTTTGTTGAAATGATGGGGTGTTTGACCATTTATGTCAATTTATTTGAAACGGGACCTATTCTGCTATTTAAGGTGATAAACTGAATGTTTTTTTCATTTGTAAAGTTAGTTTTGGTAAAATTTGGTAAAATTAGTCGAATATACGGTTAATATACTAGATAACGTATCGAAAAAATCAAGGCCCATCAAAGCTATAGGGTCCCTGGATATGCAAAAGGTGCAATCATTCACTCTTTTGCTAATCCAAGGCTAAACTGAGTCATACAGTGGAGCAATATCATTTGTTTTATAGAAATGGAAGGGGCTCTTGAATTATCAGTTTGATGGCACAAGTCCCTGATTTATAATTTCCACAAATTCCAACACATTCCTCTGCCCAGTTACTAAACCATAGGGCTCTACAGACAGAATTTGCACCAATGCGCACAGTATGTGGAGCGATGTTGTAAGGTGCCTTTTTTTCAGTCATTTTAAAAACTTGTTTATTTTATTTGCTTCTTATATTACTCTAAGCAGTTCATTTACTTACAAGAGTGGAAATGTTTCATGGACCTGCATAGTGAGGTAAATAGTTAAATATCTCGATAGAACAATGACCCATGTAGTGTCAGCTTGGAACACCTGAGACGAGAAACCGCAGTAAGTCTGTGAATCATATGAAATATTTAAGTTAATAAAAGAATGAGGTTGAATTAAAAAGTAAATAAAGTAAGTTAAAATTTCAAATTGGATTCACATCCGTTTTGGTTCCAATCAAGCTTCACATTTTTAAAGATGTTTTTACACGTTGGCTGGAGCAATCCACATTGAGGTATTAAAGAACAGATATATCACAGACCATACATTTTTATCCAAACAGCATTTTCCATAGTAAGCTAGCTGTGGATGCGCAATAGTCATATAATGAAACTATACTGCAAGCAAGAAAACAGCCAACCAAACCTTTGTACATTTTTATGTACTCCTCTTAAGAGCTACACTTTGCTGCTTTACTAAAACACACCTTTACATATTGCCTCTAACATGGCAGTAGAAGGTAAATTAGACCCATTTCATAAAACTATAAGGTTTAAATTAGGATTACCACATTGCACCTAAATTCACCTTATATTTTTAGATCATTTAACAAAGGGTAATGCTATGCAGCCCAGATTACTCTGAAATGTAAAGCCTCCTATTTTGTTACTTCATAGATTGTAAAATTAGATAAATATCCTATTCATAAATTCCAAATGATGTATATATTTGTTGTTGATCTTTTCTGTTATTTATTTTCACCTCTTAAATTATTGTGAGCAAGTTAACACTAATTTCTTCTTTTTATTTCTCTTATTGAGCCAGTAAATCCTATCCTATATGAATTGGGTACACTACACATTTTATTTCAGGATATGACAACCTATTAACAAAAAGCATTTTTAAATGCATGATGCTTTGGGGGGGGGGAATGATTTGGACGCATTTTGGTATTGTCAATGCTGCTGCTTTAATTGTGTTACTTAGCTCCCATCTCACTGCATTTTTATAAAAAAATAAAATAAAACACTAAAAGGTAATTGAGGATTCTTGCAATATGTATGGTAATTTACATTTTTAAACTATTATCAGTGTAAAGAAAACACAAAATAATGATGCTGTTAAATGTATTATATGTGCATAATGGTGATGTGTATATTATGTGGGATAATGAGCTATTTCAGAGTGGTTATAATAATGTAATATATATTTACAGCTAACAATGGATATATGTAATGATACATTCTGAATTTATCCTTATCTTTTTATATGAATGTTCATATGTTAAGCATTTTCACAGGTGTAGAACATTTACTTGCTGCTGTTTGCTAGTAACAATTGAACTATTTCCTGTACTTAGCAGCCATTTTTATAACAAACAGATATTGACAAACCTCAGTACTGAAACACAATGTCTTCCAGCATTGGATTTAGAAAGGGCTTGGTTTAGTGAGCATTACCTAAATTACATGTTTCTGCAATTCCATAAAGAATATTCTAAAACATTCCCAAATACATATGTAGGTAATTGCTTGATATATCACTTTTGGTGTTAGTAGTAGTATCTGCTGTGTCCAGCTGAGTGTGGGAAACAGGAGGTATTCATATGAGCAAGTGTAAAAGTAGTCCCACAGCGCTGTTGCCGTTTCAACAGATGTCTAATATGTATTTGCGATCATCCAGCACAGGGCCATGACTGGCCATCGGGAGGTTGCCTAGGGAGACACGATCTTTTACCTAGCAGATGGATTTTGTGAGAGCAGACAAGCATAGTGTGCAGGGGCACATAAGTCCTTTGCTGCTGACATAAAGTGACAGGGCCACCCTTCATCTTCGATCTGGCTTTGTCCTGCATACACCGTGTGAAAACTTTCATAGTCATCAACTTTTATATTTTATAATGTATGTTCTGTAAAGCTATTTCTCAAGTTACTTCATAGCAGAGAGTATGGTAACATTTGAACATTTCACTCTGTTTATTCATTAAAAAAGGAGAGTTGACAAGAGAGCTGTGTTCCATTTCCTTGACTAGACTTTACATTATGAAATACCAAGCCGGTTAGTGTATGCTACGGGCTAGGCTAGACCTCTGTAAAGCATTAAATCATTAAGGTTTTTTTTGTTTTTCCTGCACATTGAATTATGCAAAAAGCCTTGCCAGTTTAGACCTTCTTGCTGGAGTAACTTGCCAATGTTGGCCCTTCAAAATAAATGCAAAGCAAAAGAGTCAACACCACAGCTCTCCTGCAAACACTCCTTTTATCTGTTATAGGGATTTGTTTATGGTTAATAATGACAGTTTCATCCCACCTCGTTAACGGTGCATTATGCAGCTGTAACCTGGCACGTATTCTGGCCTAGGCTGACTGGACCCAGGATCGGGGAGGGTACAGTCCCTCTGGTACAAAACTGGCAGGCGATAAAATTCCCCCGGTGTCCCACTGCAAAATGGGGCGGTTACATGAGAAATCTTTGCTCTCCTCAACCGGCCTATTTACACTATTACCAAGGGCAAACCCTAGTGAACTTCTTCTGCATGGAGGTCTGAGTTGGCTGTTATAACTCTCCTCGCTTATTTTACTATGCATTAAAGAAGGCCAGCCTGAGGGAGACGTTAACAACGGTTTGTCCTTATTAATGTATAGCGATATCAGGTAATTGACATGTTGCCTTGTCAAAACACAACAGCAACGTAATTTAATAGGTAAAATAGTTGTTTTGCGTTATGACCCCTGCTCCAGGACTCCACTGAAAATTGTTCTAGAGGTGGTGTGGCATGTTTTGTATACAGACCACAAATGTTCCATTTTTGTGCCTTAAAGGGACTGAACCTTTTAAAAGGTTCAGTTGTCCCACGCCCGAGCTAATAATGGACACGCTAAACTATGCTCCCTTATATTCGGTTTGATTTCCTCTTTGTAAACCTGTATAAAAAATAAATAAAACCTTTTGTACTGGAATTTGTCACTCATTCCCATGTGTTCTGATTACAGTACCTTTATAACTTTTGTGAGTTTAGTTGAAATACTGCTATTTTAATGGTTTTGCCTTTTGTATATAAGGCATTGGACATAGCCCTAAGCCTTATTTATTTTATGAAATCAGACAATATATTTTGTGCTGTTATCTACCTTTAAATCTGAATTTCTCAAACTATATGAAATAATGTATCTTTTCTATTTTGTATTAAACTCCCATTTGTCTTGTGCAATCTTTATGTTGTGGATTAGTGCATGGTTGGCAGGGCGAATCTACAAATTGATGACTTTTCATATACATTTTAGTAAATATACACTTTTAAAAGAAGTGCCTATAGCTTCTTGAAAAGTGTAAGAGGACCCTATGCATCAGCTCTATTTTATGTACAGGGCAATTAAAATGTTGATGTTTTTAAAATGTTTTGCACTTTTTGGAAATTAAAGTTTGTAAACTGTGTTTTGTACAGCAATTGATTTCAATCTTGTACATATTGTAACTACCAATTGTGGGGGGAAAAAATAAACTTTTGAATAATGCTTGAAATTATTTGCTCCCTTGTTGCCTTTTTCCAGGTTAGAAGCAGTTTGCCATAGAATGGTATAGTAGTATAGGGTGGCCAGACATCGCCGGTTTCCGGGCACAGTCCCTGGGTTAAGGACACTGATACATAATGGCTTGAGAAAGTACCTCATGATTCTTTACTATCTTAATCCAGTACACATGGATGCTGAGGAGTTAAGATTCTAGCTATTTTATTTATTTCCAAAATCCTCAGCACACCCATGATGCTCTTAATCTGGCCCTGCCTAAAAGATTCTAAGTTTTTTTTTTTGTTTTTGTTTTTTTTTTTATCTCATGGACAATATGTGAGAAATAACATGTATATATACCGTATTTGCTCGATTATAAGACGACCCCCCAAAATCAAAATATTCATTTAGGAAAAAAACAAAAAGCCTGAATATAAGACTACCCTATAGGAAAAAAAGTTTTACTAGTAAATATTAATTCATGTAAACTAATTTTCATGTTTAATAAAAGCTATGATTGAGAAAAATATATTTTTTTTATTTCCTTTTATTTGCCAACCTGCCCCCCCCCCCCAGTTATGCACATCTGCCCCCAGGCTTGCCACTCTGCCCCCAGAAATGCCTTATACCCCCCTATTTGCCACTCTGCCCCTTTTAACCCTCTATATGCCACTATGCCTCCAGAAATATCTTATACCCTCCTATATGCCACTGTGCCCCATGATATGCCTTATCATGGCATATCATGGGGCTGAGTGGCATATAGGGGGTTAAAATGCATTTCTGGAGGTGTATATATATAACTGCTAACAGCAATCACACTCCTATCAAGCCAAGGCAGCCAGTACATGCTGGAACCTGTGGATGATAGTAGTGTGTTTACAGCCTCCCTATGCCATGCTACCACCCCCACCCCCCTTACACATCCATGCCATCACACACACACACACACACTCATTCACAAACATTTAAATACTCATTCATTCCATACTTGTGCAAAAACCCTCCCCCACCCCCTTACCTGAACTGCAGATCTCCCACTCGCAGACTTCTGCAGGGGTCCCGCTGTGCGAGCAACTTCTCTGGCCCCGCCCCCAGAGGAAGGAGGGGGGAGGCAGAGTTATGTGAGGACTGTGCTAGCTTCCTGTTCTCCTGGACGCTGCTCGCGACCAAACCCGGTAAGCAGCCTGGCCCCAGCAGAATGAGGTCTGATTAGAAGACGACCTCCATTATAACACGAATTAGGTCTGATTAGAAGACGACCTTGATTATAAGACGAGGGGGATTTTTCAGAGCATTTGCTCTGGAAAAAACCTCGTCTTATAATCGAGCAAATACGCTATATATCTTACAATCCCTTCATAAACATACCATTTCCAATTAAAAAGAAAATGTCCCCAGATTTCATTTAAAAAACCTGGACACCTTATAGTAGTAGCTTCAACAGCTGCATCTGTAGGTACTATAGAACATATAGGGCGAGGATGGGAAAAGAAACCTTAGCAAATAAACCCATAAAGGTGAAGACAAGATTTTAACCTTGCAACCTTTCTTGGGAAAGAGAACAACATAGAGTCTTGACAATGTTGTAAACATTTCATCTGGATACGAAGTGGGCAATGTACAAAAAGTGATTCTGATGCAGTTTTTGAAAGTGCTCTTATCAGATCAACCAATATAATAATACATTCAGGGAGACTGCATTAGTTGCCATGGTGATAAGACTACTTTCCAGGTGGCCTCTTATACATAAATACAAATATGTCCAAATGCCAGAATGCAAGGCATATATTGACAAAGTAATATGTCATAAGAATATTAACACTTAGTTCAGATTCCTTCTTAGGTTCCCTGATCTCCTAATAATATACTATGAGTAGAAAGATACAGTCATGTGAAAATAAAAGTACACTCTTTGGATTCTATGGTTTTACATATCAGGACATAACAATCATCTGTTCCTTAGCAGGTCTAAAAAAAAAGGTAAATACAGCCTCAGATAAACAACACGACGTATTACATGATTTATTCAACAAATATAAAGCCAAAATGGAGAAGCCATGTGTGGAAAAAGAAAGTACGCTTTGATTCAGTAGCTTGTTGAAGCACCTTTTGCAGCAGTAGCTTGAAGTAATCATTTTCTGTATTACTTTATCAGTCTCTCACATGGTTGTCAAGGAATTTTGGCCCATTCTTCTTTATAACGTTGCTTTAGTTCATTGAGGTTTGCAGACATTTGTTTATGCCCAACTCTCAAGTTTCCTCTACAGCATTTCAATCAGGTTCAGGTCTGGACTTTGACTCGAACATTGCAACACCTTGATTATTTTCTTTTTTAGCCATTCTGTTCATGGTTCACTCAATGACTGCAAGGTCCCCAGGTCTTGTGGCTGTAAAACAAGCCCAAATCATCACTTCACCACCACTGTGCTTGACAGTTGGTATGAGGTGTTTGGTTTTTGCCAAACGTGGTGCTGTGCATTATGGCCAAACACCCCTACTTTGGTTGCTTCTGTCCAAATGACGTTCCAGAAGTCTTGTGGTTTGTTCAGATACAACTTTGCAAAGCCAAGCTGCGCTGCTGTCAGGAACCACTTTTTCGCTGCCTGAACCATGGCTTTTTCATACCTGTGCAGTTTACATCTGCTACCACTAGTGGCCACCATCCGCCCTCTGGAGCACTCAGAACTCAGGTGTGCCTTGTTACCTGGGTTGAGCTCTAGTGAATACATCCAGCTGGGCCTTGTTACCTGGATTGCCCTGCCTTTATGAACCTGCCCTGCCCTTCAGTCAGGGCCTTTGTATTGAAGTCTATGGACCTTCCTGCTGTGGCTCTGCACCTGTACTGTTCCTGCTTCCCTGCTTTTGTGTCCTTCCAAGTGGACTCCCTGCTTTTGTGTCCTTCCAAGTGGACTCCCTGCTTTTGTGTCCTTCCAAGTGGACTCCCTGCTTTTGTGTCCTTCCAAGTGGACTCCCTGCTTTTGTGTCCTTCCAAGTGGACTCCCTGCTTTTGTGTCCTTCCAAGTGGACTCCCTGCTATTGTACCCTTCCAAGCGGGCTGTGTGCCTTTTCGTACCCTTCCAAGCGGGCTGTGTGCCTTTCGTACCCTTCCAAGCGGGCTGTGTGCCTTTCGTACCCTTCCAAGCGGGCTGTGTGCCTTTCGTACCCTTCCAAGCGGGCTGTGTGCCTTTCGTACCCTTCCAAGCGGGCTGTGTGCCTTTTGTGCCCTTCCAAGCGGGCTGTGTGCCTTTTGTGCCCTTCCAAGCGGGCTCTCTGTCTGTCGTGCCCTTCCAAGCGGGCTCCCTGCCAAAAGACTTATTACCTGTATTTTATTTTGCCATACGTCCAGTTACTTGCTTAGACTATATTACCCTTATTTGCTGGTTCTGTTATATACATAAAATACACTGCATTACCTGGATTTCTGTTGGTGGTGTCTTTGTTTGCATAATCATGCACCCTGGGTTACATACTGAACCCCAAGTATCCCCTGCGCATGGGCTCCTACCCGACCTGATCACCCGAGTCCTGACAGAATACAAAGGCCATTACAATCTTTGGATTCTATGGTTTTACATATCAGGACATAACAATCATCTGTTCCTTAGCAGGTCTAAAAAAAAAGGTAAATACAGCCTCAGATAAACAACACGACGTATTACATGATTTATTCAACAAATATAAAGCCAAAATGGAGAAGCCATGTGTGGAAAAAGAAAGTACGCTTTGATTCAGTAGCTTGTTGAAGCACCTTTTGCAGCAGTAGCTTGAAGTAATCATTTTCTGTATTACTTTATCAGTCTCTCACATGGTTGTCAAGGAATTTTGGCCCATTCTTCTTTATAACGTTGCTTTAGTTCATTGAGGTTTGCAGACATTTGTTTATGCCCAACTCTCAAGTTTCCTCTACAGCATTTCAATCAGGTTCAGGTCTGGACTTTGACTCGAACATTGCAACACCTTGATTATTTTCTTTTTTAGCCATTCTGTTCATGGTTCACTCAATGACTGCAAGGTCCCCAGGTCTTGTGGCTGTAAAACAAGCCCAAATCATCACTTCACCACCACTGTGCTTGACAGTTGGTATGAGGTGTTTGGTTTTTGCCAAACGTGGTGCTGTGCATTATGGCCAAACACCCCTACTTTGGTTGCTTCTGTCCAAATGACGTTCCAGAAGTCTTGTGGTTTGTTCAGATACAACTTTGCAAAGCCAAGCTGCGCTGCTGTCAGGAACCACTTTTTCGCTGCCTGAACCATGGCTTTTTCATACCTGTGCAGTTTACATCTGCTACCACTAGTGGCCACCATCCGCCCTCTGGAGCACTCAGAACTCAGGTGTGCCTTGTTACCTGGGTTGAGCTCTAGTGAATACATCCAGCTGGGCCTTGTTACCTGGATTGCCCTGCCTTTATGAACCTGCCCTGCCCTTCAGTCAGGGCCTTTGTATTGAAGTCTATGGACCTTCCTGCTGTGGCTCTGCACCTGTACTGTTCCTGCTTCCCTGCTTTTGTGTCCTTCCAAGTGGACTCCCTGCTTTTGTGTCCTTCCAAGTGGACTCCCTGCTTTTGTGTCCTTCCAAGTGGACTCCCTGCTTTTGTGTCCTTCCAAGTGGACTCCCTGCTTTTGTGTCCTTCCAAGTGGACTCCCTGCTTTTGTGTCCTTCCAAGTGGACTCCCTGCTTTTGTGTCCTTCCAAGCGGGCTGTGTGCCTTTTCGTACCCTTCCAAGCGGGCTGTGTGCCTTTCGTACCCTTCCAAGCGGGCTGTGTGCCTTTCGTACCCTTCCAAGCGGGCTGTGTGCCTTTCGTACCCTTCCAAGCGGGCTGTGTGCCTTTCGTACCCTTCCAAGCGGGCTGTGTGCCTTTTGTGCCCTTCCAAGCGGGCTGTGTGCCTTTTGTGCCCTTCCAAGCGGGCTCTCTGTCTGTCGTGCCCTTCCAAGCGGGCTCCCTGCCAAAAGACTTATTACCTGTATTTTATTTTGCCATACGTCCAGTTACTTGCTTAGACTATATTACCCTTATTTGCTGGTTCTGTTATATACATAAAATACACTGCATTACCTGGATTTCTGTTGGTGGTGTCTTTGTTTGCATAATCATGCACCCTGGGTTACATACTGAACCCCAAGTATCCCCTGCGCATGGGCTCCTACCCGACCTGATCACCCGAGTCCTGACAGAATACAAAGGCCATTACAAGGAGTCAGCGGGGTTACTTTCAGTAATCAAAGTGATAGGAGAATGCTTGCTTGAACTGTGCAAATCATTAATGCATATCTGGGACTCCAACTCCAATCACTCTCATGAAGACCATTCACCTACACCTGCTACAGCACCTGAGAAATCCAAGAAGCCTGTTACCAGAATTAAAAAGGTATCTTCTAGGAAACGTGAACCCCTTACCGCAACCGAATTGCAACAAAGGCGTGATGAGGAATCTTGCTTTTACTGTGGCAAAAAGGGACACTGGATCACTCAATGTCCTCTGAAACCAGCTAAACCCTCTGCAACCCACACCAACAAACCCCAGGCCCAGGAACCTGCATGTGACAACAGCAACGCATCAAAGCTGGAGCACACCTTATCTCTTCCCCAACCTGGTGATCCTGGGGTTAACCAATCCACAGTACCTGGAACTTCTGCACCATCTGTAGCCATGTCGGATGACCTCCAGACCATCTCTGATGAAACTGACTGGTCTGATATGGACAGTGTGTCTTCAGATGTTTCTGTTGCTGATACAACGGACACACCCGCAATTGATCACCCCACGGCTGTTTCTGCAGTTGGGACCACCACTCCCATCACTCCCAGGAATAAGAATCGTAGACCCCAAACAGCAAAACACTCCTTAGGGGCTCCTGGTTACATCCTAGCATCTGACGGGACAATTGTGCATCGTAAAGAACTTAACCGTTACAAGCAACAGCTGCGTGAACAGAAGTCTGTTAAGCCTGCCACTCCAGCCTTGAACCAGTGCAGTTCGGTTACTACCCCCCGGCACCCAGAGGTGCCTTGGGTACAGGGCAGCTTCGTGACCCCTGGTGCATGGACAGCCAAGAAAGAGGGAGTACGGAACCGTGCCATCATGTCTATGTATCCAGCAGCCAATACCACTATGTCTTACAACTGCACTGCAGATGACCTTTCCTCAGACTGTGTCATTGCCTCTAACGGAACTGTAGTAAGAAAGGAGGACCTGCACGTATTTGAAAAAGCTCTACGTGCTAGGACTAAATGTTCTTACCACAGGTTTTGATACTGCCTCTCTACAGTCCCAGGAGCACCCGGAGGCCGCTCCTTGGGGAGGGGGTACTGTCAGGAACCACTTTTTCGCTGCCTGAACCATGGCTTTTTCATACCTGTGCAGTTTACATCTGCTACCACTAGTGGCCACCATCCGCCCTCTGGAGCACTCAGAACTCAGGTGTGCCTTGTTACCTGGGTTGAGCTCTAGTGAATACATCCAGCTGGGCCTTGTTACCTGGATTGCCCTGCCTTTATGAACCTGCCCTGCCCTTCAGTCAGGGCCTTTGTATTGAAGTCTATGGACCTTCCTGCTGTGGCTCTGCACCTGTACTGTTCCTGCTTCCCTGCTTTTGTGTCCTTCCAAGTGGACTCCCTGCTTTTGTGTCCTTCCAAGTGGACTCCCTGCTTTTGTGTCCTTCCAAGTGGACTCCCTGCTTTTGTGTCCTTCCAAGTGGACTCCCTGCTTTTGTGTCCTTCCAAGTGGACTCCCTGCTTTTGTGTCCTTCCAAGTGGACTCCCTGCTATTGTACCCTTCCAAGTGGACTCCCTGCTATTGTACCCTTCCAAGCGGGCTGTGTGCCTTTTCGTACCCTTCCAAGCGGGCTGTGTGCCTTTCGTACCCTTCCAAGCGGGCTGTGTGCCTTTCGTACCCTTCCAAGCGGGCTGTGTGCCTTTCGTACCCTTCCAAGCGGGCTGTGTGCCTTTCGTACCCTTCCAAGCGGGCTGTGTGCCTTTCGTGCCCTTCCAAGCGGGCTGTGTGCCTTTTGTGCCCTTCCAAGCGGGCTCTCTGTCTGTCGTGCCCTTCCAAGCGGGCTCCCTGCCAAAAGACTTATTACCTGTATTTTATTTTGCCATACGTCCAGTTACTTGCTTAGACTATATTACCCTTATTTGCTGGTTCTGTTATATACATAAAATACACTGCATTACCTGGATTTCTGTTGGTGGTGTCTTTGTTTGCATAATCATGCACCCTGGGTTACATACTGAACCCCAAGTATCCCCTGCGCATGGGCTCCTACCCGACCTGATCACCCGAGTCCTGACAGCTGCCATGTTGTTTTTAGAGAGAAATGGTTTCTCCTGGCAACCCTTCCATACAAACCATACTTGTTCAGTCTTTTTCTAATTGTACTGTCAAGACCTTTAACATTTAACATGCTAACTGAGGCCTGTAGAGTCTGAGATGTAACTCTTGGGTTTTTTGCAATTTCTCTGAGCATTGCATGGTCTTGACCTTGGAGTGAATTTGACATCCACCGCTGGGAAGATTAGCAACTGTTTTCCATTTTTGAATGCTGGACTTTAAATTGTTTGGAGATGGCCTTATAAGCCTTTTCAGATTGATGGGCAGCAACACTTCTCTAAGAAGTCTTGCTGAAGACTTATCTCCTTGCCATTGTATTAACACACACCTAACTACTCCAGAGCAGCAAACTGCTAAAACTTTGGCTTTTATAGAGGTGGTCACACTTGCTGGTAATCAATTCATCAAGGACATTTGATTAGCAGCACCTGTCTGCTACTTAGTTTCTTAATTCCTATGGAAACAGTGTACTTAGTTTTTCACATATGGCTTCTCCATTTTGGCTTTATTTTTGTTGAATAAATCACGACATTGTGTAATATGTAATGTGTTGTTGTTCATCTGAGGTTTTACTTAATTTTTAGACCTGCTAAGGAACAGATGTCAGTAGATTTGTCCAGTGACAGCTGCAAAATGTGTAAAGGTATGAAAAATTAGCCACTCTACTGTAGATAGTGCTGACCCGTAAAAAAAAAAAAAAAAACACTGAAAAATCACAAAAGAAAAAAGTACCATATAAAGCAACAAACCTTTTTATTTATTGAAAAATGTCCAAACAGTACAAGAAAAAGGTTTGGACTGTTAGAGAGGATGTATTATTTGGCAAATTCAGGTTGTAGTACATGAGTGTATCTTCTCTGCTTGACATTAGCTCTGCATCAGTAGAAAACTGAAGTCTTGTCCAGGTTCATGTTCAGATGGAGGTTTCCCTCTAAATCCAGAAAAAGAAAAAAAAAAACATTAATTCAATTTGGGCATACTAGGGGTCACCAAAACTACTATCAGGTAGCTAATTTATTTGAATCATATTATTGTTTAAAAAAAGTGGGAACTAGTTACATTTTACCTTAAAATGCCTTAGCAATGAAAAACAAAAAAAATTAACTCTTGTAGAGGGATTTCATTCCTGCCAGAGAAACTACTAATTTTGCATAAGTATGTAAGTACTTTGGAGTGGACTTTTATAGATGTATCATCTTAAAAAAAACAGCATTACAGTAGTACAGTGTTTTTAAGATGTGCTTCGTGAGAGTTTTTAAACTCATGTTGGCTGATGTACGTTTGCATTAACATGTGCAATGTGACCAACCCAGAATTTGGAGATTCACACTGATTATTCTAGGAATGTATTTCAATTAATGTATACTGTTTGTCTTTTCTCTTTAACCCTTGTGTATTTTGTATTCATTTTTGTATGTCTTCTTTTACCATTACTTTCGTATAAGCAGTGGGACTAGTTTTACTCTGATTATATAAATTAATTAGTTCTTGTGTCTTTGTGCTCCAAATTAGAATTCATAGCTTCGGTCATAGCCACAGTTATTAAATATTTTTTTTTCTAATTTGGACATTGTACGTTTTTGGCTAAACTGGGTTTTCACTTGGTGGCAGTGAGGAAAGTTTTTGGGGTATTTACAAAATACTTTAATATACCTTCTTCATTGGTGGGTCTAAGATTATGAGAATATAGATTTGTTTTTTTCCTGAGTAATGCAATACCTTAAAAATAAGCGTGCTCCTGTAACACCGAGGAGAGTCGCTTTGTTACCTTCCACTAAGAGCATACTACCTTCTCGCAGACCCTGAAACACAAACAGCGGTAAGCAGGCGCCATATCTATTAAAGACAACAAAAAAAACAGCTCGGCTTATGATTTTGCCCACATATACATTAGTTGGGTGTGCTGAATTATGCCAGAAAAAAATTTAGGACTACCTTGAATACATTTTTTTCTGTGTAAAAACACAAGAAGAAGACCCCTAAGAAGTACACTTAACAAATGCACTATACTACAATTCAGACAGTTCATAACGGTATTATACTCTATGTTTGAGAAGATAATGGCTAATCATTGATCTTTTTTGCTTCTTCCAGGTAAAAAGTTAACTATTTCTTGATGGTTAAAATGTGGTTAAAAATTACTTTACCTATATAATCCACAACAGGGACATTAACAGCCCTCTATCAGTTGAGACCCTACAGGTCTGGGATTGGACCAAAATTTTAATCCATCACAATCACTTGCATATGCAATACTGCATGAATAAGCACCCCAAAAGCTCTAATAAAGATCTTATTAATTATGTTGTATATCTCAAGCACATCATCATAATCATAGATGAGGGGGCAGATACATACTATATGACTCTGTATTGCTGAGTGGAGGTAGTATAATAGCAACATTATTTTGTGATGGGTGGGGGAACCACTGCTGCACGTCTGCTCAGACGTTTTATTCTGAAAGCTCGTTTGTCTGTTACTGTTTGTGCATCAGCTGCTACATGTCATGCTCAGCATAGAGTGCCAGAACCCTGGAGCAGAGACTGGACTACAGAGAAGCTGTGTACTCAAGATGACTAACCAATGGGCCGTTAGATTGAATAATGCCAGACAAAGGCAGGAAATGGGAAGATCCACAAGAAACTGCAAAAACACAGGATCCAATTTCATCGACAAGGGAAGCTGGGTCAGCAACAAATAGCAACTGGACAGGGAAAGCCAAAACAGCAGGTGGAACCAGGGTCAAGAACAAGCCGAGTCAGGAACTAAAATAGCAAACAAGCACTCTGTACAAGCTTAGCAAGAAACACCGCAAAGGGCAAGGTGGAATTGCAGCAGTAATTATTATATGTAATACAATGTCTTTTTCATGCTTTACTGTAATAAAACAAACAGCCGTTACTTTGCCAGTCGATTAGTTGTAATCTACCAGTTTAACACCACAGGGTACTAATGTAAGGCTGCTTTGAGTCCATAATACATTAAAAGTCTATTCTAAAATCAAAGAATATGCACAACCTGAGTCTACCTCATTGGTGCATGGGATACCATGCAGTAGTAAAACCTCAGAGTATGTCTTTAGTATGTTCTTCCAATGTATTTCTAATCCATTCTGTAAATATCTGTGAACATTTATCCATGATTTGGGGCATTAATATTGTGTGTTGACTTTGATATTGTACTCTTTCTGCAGTGACATGTTTTCTGCAGAGACTCTGTATAGGACCTTTCTTGTTGCATTTATAGCCAACAGCATTTTAGAAATGACATTTACTATGCATATGTTTGTCACCACAACTGTGACAAGTCCCTTGGAACGGAACTGTAGCATTTTTTTTGTTGTGATTCTGTTTTCTACCATAATTCCAAATGTGTTACATTTACTGAATGAGGGTTGTATGTCTTTTGAATGCAAGTATGCAGCCTCATAGGCAAGTGCTTCTTCCTGTGCAATGGTAATAGTCAGGTTTTGTTTTGCTAATAGCTTGCATTGTAGTGCTTCATCATGTACTTGACACACAAGCCTGTCTCCTACCAAGGATTTCAAATAGCTACCAAAGCAGCAATTTTCTGAGTCTGCACAGCTTTGCGATGTATGCGGCAATACTTTCACCTGGTTGTTGATTATGTCTGTTAAAACTGTCTCAGATGGGGTAGGGAATATCACTGAGCATACAATATCAAAGGTCTAAGGGCCCATGATACTCAGCAATATCACTCTCAATATCAACATCGGTTGCCTTGTTAGCTTCAAGAAAAACACTAGTCCATCAGTATATGAATATACTGCTTGGGTTGGCCATGTCAAACTCATTTATGTGCTCCAGAGAAGTCATACTGGAAATATTGTATTATAATATACACAGGAAAAATGACAACAGCTTTCCTCATTCAAGATGAATATTGGATGCAGCGTTCTACTCGCTGTATCCCATCCTCGTCGCCAATTTACCATATTGGAATATTTAATATAAGAGAATGACTGCACAGACAAAATGGCTGCAAAAACAGGAACTTTTTCTAAAAACAAAGAAATAACAACACGAAGTAGATCAAACATTTCATAAATAACACAATAGCAGACACAACTTGACCAGGCTGGCCATGCACTCAATACATGACAACTAGGCCACCTAGAAAGGTAAATTATGTGTCTATATAGTTTTATGAGGTTAAGTTGGGACTTGTACTATGCCGCAAATGAGACATGGGCCGAGCAATGTTAACACTATTAAAACACACTCCAGGCACACACTCCAAAATCTTGTGGAAAGTCTTTCCAGAAAAATGGGGGCTCTCATAGCAGCAAATAAGGTAGGCAACTCCATATTAATGCTTTTTGAATGGGATGCCCAACAACTATGGCCAGGTATCCACATACTTTAGTCATATAGTGTAAATAACAATGTCTGAAAGTAATGCAATATGGTCAATTTCTAACTTTGGTTGTCACATAATTCAAATAAACTACAACTCACAAGTACAGGCGGAGTATTGGGTTCTTCATGGTATTGGGAAATCCTCTGTTCCCGTGTTTCCTATAAAAAAAACCAAAAAAACCCAGTAGATTTTACTCTCTTAAACAAACCTAAAAGATTAATTATAGCAGAAAGTAAATACATTCAAGAATATATATTTTATTACCACAAAACATGGTAGCAAGGATTGGGCTTTTTCCAATTGATCTTGTATATAACAGATTAGCTGGTAACATGCTAGCCATTTTAGATTTGATGCCATCATTGTTACCAAGCTAACAAGCAGCCACATTGTCTGCCTGTTCCATGGACCCAGCTACTGCCTAGAAACAAAAGAAGCTTCCAGTTGGTCACAGTAGGCTTCTCCCAAAATGGTTTAGTGTGTAAGAACAAATGCAAGCATCTACATGTGTACTTTTAAACCCACAAGACTTCCATGGGTGAGCTAAGGGAAGGATGTAACTCCACTACATTTAAAACAAGTAATACAAAATAAAAATATTAAAGGATAACTTTCATTGATTACAGCAATTGTATTCTAGTGACAGTGTAAAGTTTGGAATTTAATAAATATAATGAAGGGAAAATATCATTGGTATTATATCTCCAAAATCATATTTTGCTGTGTTTTTAGTGTTCTCTCAATCTTCTCATGTTCCATTGGTTAAGATAAAATCAGATATCCACTTCTAAAAAAGCCATACCCCCATATGCTTGCTATTGGTCTCTGGATCCAGATAATGAGGGTTTATGTTGAAAGGCACCAAACCTAGAGCATGTAGAGAGGGTGGGTACACAATTGGCATGTCATTGGTGGTGTGAATGCTGATTGTAGCCACATTTGTACCAGCACTGGACCCAATGTATGGCACCCCATCCTAGAAAGAAAAAAAGACAAAAAATGTACAGTTAATGTGGGAAAGTTTATTGAACGTAATTTAACTATGCATTATTTAGGATCAGATTATCTAGCCTTGCATGAAAAGCCCATAGGGCTGGGATTGGCAATGCATAGTGAAATCATTGGGTTGAATACTTCGCCTTTCCTGCAACATATCATACGGTACCTCAAACACTTTACTCCTTATAGCAGAAATCAAATCATTATCGTACAGAGCCTTCAAGAGCCGAAAAGTGTTACCACCACCTGTAAGCACAAATAGGTAACAATGTTCAGAAAGGATGGTCAAAGAGATTCTGCACCCTATGGGTATTTATATCAATTGCAGCAATTGAGTTCCTTGTCTCCCATAAACTGAAATTACCTAGGTTTAAGCCTCACCATCCCACTGAGCACGAGATGGGGGCTGAGTGGTATATTGTTGAGTTCTGTATAAAAAGTTAATTGACCCCTTTGGTTAATATGGGCTCTATGAGGAGCCTGTTTGCTTTTTTCTAAATTTAAATGTGAGTTTTCCTTTTTCCTTTATTCTCACAAAGGTTGTCAGATTAGTAAACTCTCAATAGGAAACTCTTAAGATTCTATTTTAAGAAGCGACCCCTGAGGCCCGAAAGCAAATCCCATTTTATATCTTTTTCTATGTTGGCCCAATAAAAGGTAGCATCATTGACTAAAACAACATTTTCTTTTTGGGGATTTTTTTCTTAAACACACCTTTATTTTCTATTTCTGATTTCTATAAAATGTGATTTCCAATCATGTCAAACAAGGAATGACAGTATACAGATACTGCACCCCTCCATGTACCTTTGTACTACAAGTATGTACAGTGCGCATACAAAATTAAACTGCAAACAATACAAAACGTAGTTACCAATAAAGATGGCTTCAGATTGTTGGACAGCATATACTGGGTTGGGAACTTCATGAACACTATCCAGACCATAACCTGCAGCAGTAAAAGAAGACAATGTCACTGTTCACATATATTACAAACTACATAAAATTTTGGCATATTTAAATTTATCTAGTAAGACTACCGGCAGCTGAGGAAAGAACATACTATTGTGGAGGCAGGAAAACACAAGAGACAAAAAACAGATGCTTTATATGTTTTCTACTTAATAATGCTTTGTCATAAACTATGAATAAGGCTATTATTATTATTTATTGTTTTATATAGCGCCATCAAATTCGGTAGCGCTGTAAAAAGGGTGGACAGGACAAAACAAGTATTTAACATAACAATTTGACTTACAGAGACAACAGATGAGGAGGGTCCTGCTCAAACAAGCTTACAGTCTAGAGGCTATAAGTCCTAATAGGTGTGTCTCTTTTTTATCCCCTCTGGTGTCCTGTCTTACTTTTGGGAACTGGATGGAGTGGTGCCTCTATTCTACTCCACAAATAGCTTGCTTTAGTTGAGATAAGAGATAGGAACACAAATAGGTGATGTAAAGCGAGGTTACCTGATCCCGCGGTAAAAGGTGTAACAGTGAGGTAAGGGTGAAGGTGAGAGGGAGTACTTTTTAATGAATATATATATACTAGTTGAGAATGAGAGTGTATTTGTGTTATATTATATATGTGTATGTGTATGTGAGCATGAATGTGTAAGTGCTTGTGTATAAGCATGTGTGTGTAAGCTCTAATTCTACCTCTCTGACCATACCTTTAGTTTCCCCTTCACTGGAACTTGCTCCTCTACCCCTACCGCTATCTTTTAGTGTTTCTTAGGGCTCAGTTTTTGGGCCACTATGCTTCTCAATTCACACTTCTTCCCTTGGACAACCAGTATCTTTATTTGGCTTCCAATATCACCTACACATTGACGTCACCCTAATCTACATTTCCTCTCAAAACCATTCTAACTCGCCGACTTTCTGGAATTGTATCACGGATGGCGTCCCTTTAACTGAAGCTCAACATCTCAAAGACTGAGGTTACGGTTATTCCGCCATCCCCTCTGTCCACAATTTCTTACATCTCTATTACTGTTGACACCTCCACTATCCTACTAACAGAGCAAGTTTGGCATCACACTTGGCACTTCATCCCTCACCACATCCTGCTGCCTTCACCTGAAAAACACCTTCCAAATTAGCCCACTCTTCACACAAGAAACAACCAAAATTTTAATCCACTCCCTTGTAATATACCATCTCCCTACCAATCCATCCGCAACACTGCAGCTAGCTTAATCTTTCTCTGTCACCATTCCTCATTTGCTGCTTCACTGTGCTAATCGCTTCATTGGCTACCCATAACCTCCAGAATCAAATACAAGCTTCTTCAAGCTACAGAGCCCTTAACAATTCTGCACCCCCCCCCCCCCGCATCTCTACCCTCTCATCCCTACACCGTTTCATCAGACTTTCTCCCACGTACAATGAAAAAACAACCTTTACAGATCATCCTGACTAATTTATTTCCTGAGCACTAAAAGTCAAAGTAGAAAGTCTCCAGGATTGACCCAGAGTCTCCAGGTGAAGCGCTGCTTACCAGGTTCTCTGGGTCACACTTCTCTTTCTATCAGAAAAGGGAGAGCTCTGAGTAGCCTGCCATGGGAAGTTCCCAGATATGCTTAAATGTCAGGATACCCAGTCAGTTTCTGCTGGCTGTGTTTGGCCACTGTGATTCATTTGGCAATATTTTGGCAACATATGTTTATTAGACTCAAATGAAAAAAAATTATGTTTTCACCCACCCAGGCTTTCAAACTTCTGTCTTGCCATTTTCGCATAAGCATCTCTGTCATGGAGCGCATACGGAATGAAAAGGACCCTTTTGATTTGTCTAAAGAAAAGTACATATTAATATAGAACAAGGCCACACTTTCTTTTTTTCAAGTCCAGTTGCCTGATATTATAATGCTATCAATTAACTACCCATCATACAGCACTGTGGAATACTAATAGTATAAACTGTTAATAATAATACTTCTTTGTTGGCCAGTGTCTTTATTTCACAGTGGATTTTGCAATATCAGAGGTCAACCTGGCAATGAATAAGTTAAGTAGTTACTGGTTTACTTAGCTAAAAGGTTACAGTGTAGAATTTTGTGAATGTCTTCCCCTGCTTATAACCCGTAGACTCTCCAAGACAGAGCAACACAAACACAATATATGTACTGTTTATCTTGACCCAAAACAAGCAGATTACTTACTCCCCTAAAAACTTTTTGATATGGTCCTGGCAGTGCCCCAGATATCCCCCTCCATGTAGTGTGGAGTTGGAAATAAGCAGGAGACGTTTCTTGGTGGCCATCATAATGAAGTGTCGGATCAAAAGTGATTCAAAAGATCAAATTTGCTGTAAAAGGAGGAAGAGGCGGAGAATGGTAAAGTCTGTGAATCACTCTTAACAAAACAACTGTGATTGGCAATTACTATCTCTGTACTTTGTAGCACAAGAACAAAGTTTCTTGAGCAAATTACTGCATCGGTTCACAGTGGGATAAACATAATCTATGTTTAATATAACTACAGTTAACCGCTGATCACTGAAAAGTAGACTTTTCAATTCATATGCGGGATTTATGTGAAATGCATCATCCACACCATAAAAATATTTTGCTAACTCAGCTCACTAGCAAAAAGCAGAATCAGCATTAAATAAACATAATGAACTTTGTGCTGGACTTAGATTTCTTAACAGTACTCTTAAACTTACACTGGTAAGAGAAATCAGCCAACAGGCACCCCCATCAAATTGCAGAATGTGATATGATCGCTCTGTACAGGGCTTAGAGTCCCGCTTTATAAGATAATACGGTGCTGTGAAGATGTATTTCTTCTACTTTTGTATGTTTGTCATAATTAAATGTTTCAGATCATTCAACTAATTTTAATATTAGATAAGATAACCCGTGTAAACACAAAGAGCAGTTTTTAAATGATGATTACATGTAACGCCAAAGATCCTGCATTGTTTTCTAGACAGAATTTGCTTGGGAACCAGACTGGGACTCTATCCACTGTGGCTCATTTTCCTCATGGATCACACATTTTGGAACAACTTCAAAGACCTACAAAATGTTCGGAATAACAATGGACTGGTTTTAATACTGCATTTTCCTTTCTTTTTTAATGACAATTACAAATCAGGAATAACACATTTTCAAATAAACTGAGTAGATGTTCAATAATAACCTTAACAAGTGCACAAAACAATATTTTTATTGGATTTTGGAGTCCAAATTGCAGACCTAGAAAGAGTTAAATGTTCTTGCAGCAATAAGTTAAAAACTCCCTGCACTGATTTGCAGTAAGATACCCTAGAGGCGTGAAACCTGCGCGCCTTTAATTATCTGCGAAATCTGGTTGACATTTCTCATCAATTTTCACTTCTATTCACAATGAATGTGTGCCCATTAATTTTGCCAATATTTTTTTATTCCAACATTAGGAATGATATTTGATGGCTTAGAGGATTTTGCTTGTGTGCTGGAATATCATTAATATGAAAAGCTCACTTAAATCGCTTTTTTGATGCACTGTCACCGAAAGCTTCCACTTCCCTTGTTCCCTGAAACAACTTCCCCTCCCTAGACAGAACACGTGTCAATCACCAAGGGTTCCACGAAGCTTCCGGCTTTATGCTGCCGTCTGCTTCAGTCTGGCAGGAGAAAGCAATCGATGATCGAGTTCGTGCAGTCGCTCGCTGACGTGCACGGCTTGGCGGGGTACTTTGTGGAGGTGTAGGATGTTGGACTTCGCTATATTCGCGATCACCTTCCTGCTAATTTTGGTGGGAGCTGTGCTGTATCTTTATCCGGTAAACAGATAATTTATTATGCCTTGTTCATGGATGTAAAACGCGTTACAGCAATAAAAGTATCAGCAACAGGTCCAGTGGGATGGTAGGGTAAGTGGGGTAAATGATTGCAGAGTGGTGAGCCTAATAGATTTTACTGTATAGGCTGCATACGAGAACGAGGGGGTTTTCTATTTCTATTTAGGGGGAACACATATTTTTTATATTTTCAGCCAAACACAAACACCCTGCAAATGGTATACTGCTTCCTGTCAGCTCTGGTAACATAGTAACAGCAAGCCCAATTTTAAGTATTCTACCTATTCTTCCTGCTTTTGATCCAAAAGACAAAAAAAAAAACCTCAATTACGGATAAGCTATATTTTGGATTTTTGGTGCTGGTTAGTGGAATGATGCAGGTGGTAGTCCCTAGTGGAAATGTGTGAAAGTGATCGGAGGACTTTCCTGTCACTGATTGGCTGCTTGAAGTGACGGGAGCACTTTCCTGTCACTGATTGGCTGCTTGAAGTGACGGGAGCACTTTCCTGTCACTGATTGGCTGCTTGAAGTGACGGGAGCACTTTCCTGTCACTGATTGGCTGCTTGAAGTGACGGGAGCATTTTCCTGTCACTGATGGGCTGCTTGAAGTGACCGGAATACTTTCCTGTCACTGGCAGCTTGAAGTGATCAGAGTACTTTCCTGTCACTGATTGGCAGCTTGAAGTGATCCGAGTACTTTCCTGTCACTGATTGGCTGCTTGAAGTGACGGGAGAACTTTCCTGTCACTGATTGGCTGCTTGAAGTGACGGGAGCACTTCCCTGTCACTGATTGGCTGCTTGAAGTGACTGGAATACTTTCCTGTCACTGATTGGCTGCTTGAAGTGACGGGAGCACTTTCCTGTTAAGGTACTCACACGGTACTTTGATATGCGTATATCTATAGTGGGGGTGACGGGGACTTTGAACTGTCCCTTTAATATCCCATACAGCCTCATCAACAAAGAATGCATATTATTTTAGTATGCATTGTAGGTGTATGGGGGAAAAATACTTTCATGTCGTTAGTAATGGTTTAAGTGTCCCTTTAACTAGACACAAGACTAAAAGTCAGCAATTACTTAAGGTTGCTGCGCTGCATGGATTAGTTACATTGTATCCTGGCTCCTGCCTCCCCTTTTAAATGTAATGGTGCTCTATATGTGAAGTTACATTATTATCTTTCAGTGAGGATGCGCCACTGCTGAGCTCCTGCTGTCAAGGGGAAACCAGAATTTCTCCATACTCTCTATAGATCCATAAAATAAACCATAGACCCTGATCTTATACAGTCCTTGGTCTTGTGTTAGATTCACGATCGCTTTATGCCTATCCAATGGGTGTTTAAATTCCCTCACTGTATTAGCCGCTACCACTTCTCCTGGGAGGCTATTCCATTTTTCTAACACATCTACAATTAAGTCCGATCCCAATGAATGACCTCTTGTTATTTTAGGTTCTTAGTAATGAACAGATCAATGTATTAGTTTGTATTGTCCCTATATACACTTATAATGTTGCCATATCCCATCAGATGTCCTTCTCTCCTGTAATATAGCTAGCTTTTCTATATGAATGAGTTAATTGCACACTTGACATGCCCTTTTGTGCTCAGGAAATCTTCATAATCTATACTAGACAATTGGTGCTTAGTGAACACTTAATAATGTGTTGCAGTAATCTTGCAGTGTCTTGCAGTAATAAATAGGGCTAGGTGGTTTCGGGATGCAGAAGAGGATATATAAATAAAATGAAAATTGGGGTGTGCAGGTTGGTGCTTGGTTTCAGATGGTGGATTGCAGATGGCTTGGGATCTTTCAGGAAAGCTGTTGCATACAGTGCCAATTTAAAAATCAGAATTACTGGTATCTTTATTGCCCATTGGCTGGGAGAATAGCAGGACTGGTTAGGATGAATCTTAGCATCCCAGTAGCTTTTACCATTATGTAACGCCATACATTAACACAACAGGCCTTCTCCCAAACTAACCTCTGATTTTAACACGCCAGATTGTGTGTACATGTTTTCACACTCCAGATTGTACGTGGTAGTCAAAATAAGCCATAATACTGTTCCATAATACTGTTCCATAATACTGTTGCATGGGAATACGTTCATATAAAGTATATTTTCTGTTGATGTATTTTTCCTCTCTTTAAGTCTTCCAGGCAAGCATGTGGCATCCCTGGACTTGCTCCTACCGAAGAGAAGTAAGCTTTCGTGATTTTTTTTTAATGCCTTCTCACATTTGGCTCTGTTAGTGATGTCTAACTCCAGGAGAAATGGCTGAAACCAAGACTGGTTTAGGCCACGCAATGAACTTTAATTATATCCTTTGCTCCTTTTGCCTTGCCCAACAAATCCCAGACATAAGAATATCTAACTTTACATTTCTTCCACATTGGTTCAATTAATGGTATCAACTCCATTTTATCTTTGACTAGTATGACTATTATTTTATCTTAGTAGGTTTTCATTCACTAATATATGCCCCCCCCCTTAATTTTGGCATCACACACTAACTTGGTGTATAAAATATACAGTGGCAATACGTAGTGATTCTATTTCCATGGGCTCTTTCTGATAAAACACATTCTATAAATTTGCTAGCCCTGATACTGAACGTTATTAATCTAGTGCAGTCTAGTGCACCTATATTATGTTTCTAACCAATTCTTGCTTTCTTCTTAGAGATGGGAACCTTCAAGATATTGTCAGCAAAGGAAGTCTGCATGAATTTCTAGTCAACCTACATGAAAGATTTGGGCCTGTTGCGTCCTTTTGGTTTGGTCGTCGACTTGTTGTTAGCCTAGGGTCTTTGGACTTATTAAAACAACATATCAACCCCAATAAGACCTGTGAGTTTTCTCTGAACATTAAATATGATCTATATAAAATGTAAAGGGACTAAGCATCTATCATTTGCAGTAACGTTTTGTATGCTACAGGACCAGAGCAATTTTCGTGTTCTTGCCATGGAATCCCTCAACCGTCATTTTCCTCTTTCTCGCTTGGTGTACCCATACAAATTACTGCATTGCTGCACGAGAACAATTGTGCAGCAGGAACCCTCCAATGCTGCGATTGCAATGACACCATTATCGCATTGAAGGGGTTAATGCTTTTGTCTTCAGTTCCCATTGGGACCAAACAATGCTGTGCTCTTATGAAGTTTATGAGTTAAATTAAAAAAAAGTTCAACAGCACTGACCATATAGTCACTGATACGTGACATTTTAAGCATAAATTTACCACTTTTACAGATTTTTCTATGAAAAAAAAAAACAGGTATATACATTATACACAGCATAGTATAAAAGGAAAAAAGGTAAGGTGAATCAAGCCCCTTTATCTATTTTTAGTTTTATTTAAAGATTATATATAAAACAACTGAAAAAGAAAATGGAAATTAAAGTGTGTGATACTGAGAACACATTTTGCTTTCTGGAAGCTTAGTTTGGTTTAATATTTTATTAATATTTAACAGTCTGTTAACATTCCCTAGCTGCTTTGTTACTGAGTAGTAAACAAGAAATGTGTTTTATTTATTTTGCAACATTTTGATCCATTTGATCCATAGCGGATCCATTTCAAATGATGCTGAAATCTTTATTGGGATATCAGTCAGGAGTCATTGGGGAAGCAGCCGAAAATCACATACAGAAAAAGCTTTATGAGAATGCAATCAACAAAGCACTGCAAAGCAACTTCAGCATAATAGTTAAGGTACTGTGTTGTCTGAATAGTCTCGCACCTATATGGTAAGTTATAATAAATAACGTCATAGTAATTGGTTATTTCTGCAATTTGTCCTGTTACTAAAAAGTTTGACAGCATAGTTATGCCATCATAAGGCCATGTTGTAAAATGTTTTGTTTTGCCACAAACACCCTGCTCTCTCTTCAGTTGTTTACAGGCCATGAAATCTATTTATTTAGTAGTAAATGGATACTTCTTTCCAGTATGTGCCATTTATGTTTATGCTAAATTGTTCCTGTGATGTTTGTGAAGTGTGCTCCTGCTTCAACATTTGTTATCCTCAAATCTGATTCCTGTTTTTCATGGCCTCTAGACTTTAAGTATTGTATGTTTATTACGATGACTATGATCCACAAAATGATAATGTACACATCAGCCAATGAGCAACTGACAGCCTTTGACATAAACAGCAAAATAGTTGGCTTATACATTGGCAGGGCCAATCAGTCGGTGAGCTAGTCATGTAACAGCCTTAAATAAAGAACATAATTAACCAGTGCAAACATGGAAAAGGAAAGGACCCACACTGCGTGTAATGTTCCAATGTAAAAATGCCCAGGGCTTCCCCTGAGTCTCCACCAGCTACCCCTCCACCATTGTGCAGAGGCCAGAGTGTCCCAAGTATGTTTTAATGACAGTGCCTTCTTGAAGTTTGTTGATGTGCCCTTCAGAATCAACATGTTGTAATGGGTAGCTGTGTCGGCCAAGCAGTGTGCAGTTTTCCTTTGAAAATATCTAAGACTTGCTGTTGCCCTCTATTTCTTTCAGCTGTCAGAGGAGTTGTTGGCAAAGTGGAATTCCTACCCGCAGTCTCAGCATGTGCCTCTATGCCAACACATGATTGGGTTTGCGATGAAAGCAGTTACCCAGACAGCCATGGGAAGCAGCTTTGAGGATGATCAGGAAGTTATCCACTTTCGCAGAAACCATGATGCAGTGAGTAATAAATCAAGTTGGACCAACAGGGTTACTTGTATGTTAAAACAAAGTAATTAACACCCATATTAGTGATAATTGCATGTTGATTGTATTCAAAACAATATGTATATAAATGTTTCCTACAATTTTAAGTAAATACTATGAAGGTATAACTTGTTTTTTGAGGGTAATAAGTAAAAGAAATGTGGTCAAATAAAATCTACTTGTGCTCTATAATCCTTTATATATAATATAAGTCTTACAGCACTTTTATGATTAAAAAAAAAAAAAAGAGTATTTGCGTGAATATAAGCTTCACTTTTACTCCAACTTTGATAATAAAACAAATGTGCAGCCCAATAATTGAAAATTTACCAAACAGGATATTCATATTTTATCTTCAAATTAATACCAATTGAAAGTACATTTTGTAATTAAGGCCAGCCTATAATCAACCATATTCGTAAATATAAAATATTTCCCGATCTACGTAATATGAAAAAAGGTATATTAGCTTTCATCTTGTCTATAACAATTTATTGTTCAGCGGTTAGACTGAACTCATTTTTGCGTGCCTGTGTCCCTTAAGGGTAATTAGCAGTGAAATTATGGGGATGTTATTCTATTATAACCTTAGTGTCAAATAATGTTTTCCGTTTTTGTTGGTTTCAGATATGGTCTGAAATTGGGAAAGGTTTCCTGGATGGATCAATTGAAAGAAGTCCTAATCGTAAAAAGCTCTATGAAAAGGGTTTGTTTAATATTTCTGTTACAGATGTGCTATTACATTAAGACTGATTACCTTTTATATATTTTCCCCCCAAAATGTTTTATTTCTAAGTGGTTATATGGTTTGTATAATTACACAATGGAATAGCTTTGCAGGGCAAGTATCTGTGTTCAGTTACCATACATGTATTATTGTATTAAGTAGCTGGCTTCATATAGCTGTGATCTTAGTACAGTAAATAAACAGTATTAGTTGATCATCTATATTACGCTCCATCGACTTTATGGGACAATTTGGCATGGAGAGTTTATTCTTCACGAAGGGCAAAGTTCTACAATTATGCCATATAGTAAATATGGTTAAATAATATGTGTAATGTTTCATTCACTTGCTGTTTAATGAAAGTAACCTTTATTGAGACTTTATTGTATAGATGATCATTTGACATTTGTCATCCCTATATTTACAATCCACACTGTGCAGATTTATTTATGAGAAATTGGTGGCTTAAGATATGACATCGTAAGTGTCTGAATGTTCACTGCAGAGTAAACAGCTGACATATTGTAGGCTTTTGGTATTTTTTTTTTTTTTTTTTTTTTTTTTACCTCCCATGGGGTGTTTTAACAGAAAAGAACCATTCAGACCACCTAATCTGCAGGTCTTTCTGATAAAGATGCTCAGACCTTAATTAATCATTGGCCTTGTCCTAGAATTAGAAAGCTTGATGCCACTATATTAGCCTCTACCACTTCTGATGAAGTCTGTTCCGTTTATCTACCACCCTCTCAGTAAAATACATTTTCATTCCATTACATCTAAACCTCTAATCCTCCAGGGCTCTTGTCCTCGTATAAAACCAACTTCTCTCCGAACTATGCATATTAAGTTTTGTGCTGAAGGTTAACTTGCGTGATTTGACCAGATAGGGGACTAAAGTCATGTTTATTTAATGTATAGATTTTCACATTAGAAATTGAGCACTGGTTGTTCGTAATTCTTTCATAAAATTCGTGTCATTGCTGCTCTCTCCGATGAACTGGGATTGAATACAGATTTACCGTGTCCCTGTTTCATTCCATTCTGCAAGGCATACTACTTTCCCTTTTTTGTTACCCTTTTATATTAATTTTAATGTCAGAAAAGCGCCAATAATAATAAAGCTTTTAACATTTTCTCCATTGTTTGTCCGTTAAGCCTTGACAGAGATGGAAACGGTTCTAAAGAAGGCCATAAGGGAGCGCAGAGGGAAGAACCTTGGTCGTCATGTATTTGTCGACTCTTTGCTTCAAGGGAACCTTAGTGACAAACAGGTAATATGATTCTTTAAAGCACACAGCGAAGTACACTTTACATGGCAGTCCTGTTGGATAGTTGGTGGATTTTGATCTTTGATCTTTCCCTAAGGAAACAATATGTGGATCTGTATCCACAAAACAGCATCAACAAGGTTAAAGGGACCCTTATTCAGGGTGATCCCATCCTTATTGTGGCACAGGACTAAATGCAATGCTGCCAACAAATACATAATATAAGTTGTTATAGTTCATTTTGACACAGGTTTTAACCCCTTCAGGACCAAGTTTTTATTTTATTTATTTATTTTTACCGTGTTTGCACTAAATGTCCAGAGCAGTTTTTGTGCTTTTGCTATGGCTTTATTCATTGCCCACTAACTAATTTAGTGCACCGACACACATTACATATTGTTTTGTTTCAGCAGAAGTAGGGATTTCTTTTGAAATAATAATAATGATATATAAACCATCGCTTAGTATGAAAAAGATCTAAAAATGTGGGGAAAAAATGATATTGTCACAGTTTCACCTACAAAACTATAAATAACCAGTGCAAATGCAAAAAAACCCCTCCAAAAGTGTATAGTGTATAGTCCTGTTCTTGTGGGGACACATATTAACCCCTGCAATGCCACGATCATGTCATACACAATCGTGGCATTGAAGGGGTTAACACTGCACGATCGCTCTTAATGGACCAATCAGGCAGCATGAGTCCCTGAAGCTGCCTCTGGCATCAAAGACACGATCACCAGTAAACTGTGATTGCGGGTAGGAGCCTCTCTGATCACTCCTGTGGGGGCTCTTTTTTGCTGTTTCTAGTCTGCCTGGGTATTGAAGGGGTTAACTCTGCACTGTCGCTCTTATGCAGCAGGGGAATGCCAATCAACACACAACCCCCTTCCCTGAAGCTGCCTGTGAGTCTGAATTGCTCCCCTAGAAATGATCAAAGGCTCGGGGGGGTTGTCACAGAACCAATGAGCCCACTCGGGTATGGCGTACCTGCTACGTCACCGGACGCGAAGGGTTAGAGGTTGATAACAATATTGTGTTTTGTTTTTTATAGGTCTTAGAAGACAGTATGATCTTCTCCTTGGCTGGTTGTGTGATTACCGCGAACTGTACGTAACCCGCATAAAGTATTTCTTTGTCAAAAAGCTATAAAAATTTTAGTATTCAATCACTCTGCTTTTACATAGGTCTAGCAGTGATAGCAGCGCGTTTTAAGTAGCAATGCTTTAGTACCACATAGTGATATTATACATATAACAGAGCCGGCACATTTTAAACATTTGATCTCTTGCTGAACGATGTATTTGTTTGCAATTCTTATACCAGAATCAATTCTTTAAACATCAAGTGACTGACCAAAAAACGACGACTGTTATGTTTCCTAGTGTGTACATGGGCTATATATTTCCTGACTTCATCAGAGGTTGCTCAGGAAAAGCTGTACAAGGAGGTGACCAGAGTCTTGGGGAAGGGACCCATCACCTTGGAAAAAATAGAACAGCTCAGGTTGGTATTGGTTTGGTATTGCCTAGAAGAAAAAAATGTTTAAAAGTGTTTGTGAAAACAGGACTTTGAACCAATCATTAGCTATTGATGTATTTTACTGTTTGTTGTAGCAGCAGTGACATCACATTACTCACCGTAAACCTAGACAAAAATGTTGTAAACCATAGAGGAGCGCAGTTTAGTATATTGACAAATATATAGAAAGCTGAAAATAAAAATCAGTATTTTGTTATATAATCTACATTGAATTACACATATTTTCTGTTTGCCAATATTCATGTACTTGTCATGGCAGCTACTGCCGGCAGATTCTGTGTGAAACTGTACGTACTGCCAGCCTCACTCCTATCTCTGCCCGGCTTCAGGAGTTAGAGGGGAGGATCGACCAGCATGTCATTCCTAAAGAGGTAGGAGCTTTTCCAAAATGCATCTGTTTTTATGTGTTCTAATTGTCCATTATACAAATACACTTATGTAAATCTTATATTTTATATTAAAATTACATCAAACAAGAAGCAATGCAGGTACTTGGGAGACTCTTAACAGCTGCCAGCCCACTGGGCATTTTTTTGACAGTTTGTCCAAAGGGCGGACCAGGCCTACCATTAATATTTCCATTGTCCAAATTAACATTAACATAAGCAAATGTTAAGAAATACTAACTGACCAACATTATGTGACGCCTGACCATCACACCTCTATGAGCTTGTTGGGCATCCCATTTCAAAACAATGGGCTTTAGTATTACGTTGGCTCCACATTTGCAGCTATTAAGGCATAACTCTTCTTGGAAGGCTTTCCACAAGCTTTTGGAATATGTCTGGGAATTTGTGCCCATTCAGTCAAACGATCCTTTCTGAGGTCAGGCACTGGTGCTGGACAAGCAGGCTTGGTTCTCAGTCAGTATTCCAATTCACCCCACAGGGGTTCAGTGGGGTTATGGTCATGGCTCTGTTCTGGCCATTTTAGTTACTCCACATTGAACCTTGCTTGACTGTGACCTTGCTTGACAGGGACACAGTCATACTGGAACAGGAAAGGATCATAAAGTTGGAAGCATACAATAGTCTTTATTGGAATTAAGAACCCTGAAAAGCACCCCAAGACCATTATGCCATATCTATCAAACTTTACAGCAGGCACTATGCCTACTAGTAGGTAGCTTTTCCCAAACCCAGATTCATCCATCAGAGATCCTGATAGTGAAGCGTGATTCATCACTCTAGAGAACACACTTACACTCTTCTAGAGTCAGAATCGGGATCGTGGGATCTTACAATCTTTTATGAGATTGAGTGGATATAGGGCACCAGTGGAGGGATTGGCACAATAGGGGAGCTGATGAAGAGCGATGATATTAGAAGATTTGTCTGGCATAGTTGTTCATGTTTGCAGATTAAGGCGTCCTGATTTATACCAGACTAGAGTCTAATGTAACATCATGTAAAATGATGAATTTGGGCTTTTTGGTAGACTGTGAAATTATCAACTGTTATAGAGAAATAAGGAGCTGGTGATAAAGGGGATGGGGAAATAACCAGTAGCCCAATATTTGAAATGTTTAATTAATGGGCAGTTTTGTGTAGACGGTTAGGCGAGTTAGAAGAGAGAAGGTGAAAGATCGTAAGGGGGAGGTTAGGCTAACGTGGAGTTGGTACTGGAATTAAATAAAGACACTGGTTTACCAAGGTAGTAGGTGTACGCTCACTGGCCGCTTTATTAGGTACACCTGTTCAATTGCTTGTTAACACAAATAGCTAAGCAGCCAATCACATGCCAGCAACTCAATGCATTTAGGCATGTAGACGTGATGGAGGCAACTTGCTGAAGTTAAAACTGAGCATCAGAATTCGGAAGAAAGGGGATTAAAGTGACTTTGAAAGTGGCATGGGCTGAGTACTGCTGATCTACTGGGTTTACAGAGAATGGTCTGAAAAAGAGAAAATATCCAGTGAGCGGGGAGTTGTGTGGACGAAAATGCCTTGTTGATGTCAGAGGTCCGATGAGAATGGGCAGACTGGTTCGAGATGACAGTAACTCAAATAACCACTCGTTATGACCAAGGTATGCAGAATACCATCTCAGAACGCACAAGTCGAACCTTGAAGCAGATGGGCTACAGCAGCAGAAGACCACACTGGGTGCCACTCCTCTCAGATAAGAACGGGAAACTGAGGCTCACACAGGCTCAGCAAAATTGGACAATAGAAGACTGGAAGAATGTTGCCTGGTCTGATGAGTCTCGATCCATGAAAGCATGGATCCATCCTGCCTTGTGTGAATGGTTCAAGCTCGTGGTGTTTTTTTTGGGGGGGGGGCATTTTCTTGGCACACTTTGGGGCCCTTAGTATCAATTGAGCATCGTTTAAATGTGACACCCTACCTTAGTATTGTTGCTGACAATGTCCACCCCTTTATGACCACAGTGTACCCACTGATGGCTACTTCCAGCAGGATAATGCACCGTGTTACAAAGCTGGTCCAACCCGGTACTAGCAAGGTGTACCTAATAAAGTGGCCAGTTGGTGTATATAGACAACAGAAGAGCCCCCAGAACTGAGGCACACCAAATGTAGAACTATAGAGGAGACCAGAAAACAACCAGAAAAAGACAGTTTTGGTTAAGGTGGTAGGATTTGTGCCAGTAAAGGGTGGTGGAAGAAGATAAGTAAAGAGAAGTAAGCTTTTGTTTTAGCAGTGAGGACATTGTTTATAATGTGGGCTATCTCAATCAAATATTGTGGATGGACACTGGATTGGAAGGTAGAGAGAAAGAAAGTTAATGAAAGTGGCGGGTCTGTTTTGAAATACCCTGGCTGAGGTGAAAGGTGGGGGTAATGTAGCCGCCGCTGCTGTTATGCGCCATCTCTTGCTAAGGGTAATTTATGGTCGTACTGTGTATGGCAAAATGTACCAGTGGTGTTTCGTGGACGAATTTTGATGTCTGTCACTTTAACCCTTCCAAAGCTGGATTGAGCTGTACTGCTTTATGGTAGTCTGGAGGTCCAAAAAATGTCGTCCAGCACAATGGTATTGGTACATCTAATACGCTTAACAAAAAAATTGATTTAAAAATACAAGATTAAAAAATAAAAAAGGGTGGAACATGCAGTGACCACTTTGCAGCAGACAATAGTACTAAAGGTAAAGGTCAACTTAACTAATGGGGCTAAAATAACAATCACCATTCAGGTCTCTCAAGTTTAGCATGGAGTCCCACATCAGAGGAGTGCCTACGATTCCCATCTTGTTTTTAGTTGGGTTTAAGGATTTTGCTTGTATATATTTTAAAATTGATGTTACATGGGATTTACAAAAGAAGATAAATTAGCATTTCGTAAAATGTGTTGTGAAAATAAGGTGTGTACAAATGTATATGGCATTTGGTGTAAATGTTCTTAAGAGTCAAGTGTTTCTCTGACATGCACAGCAATGAAACAAGAAATATGGTTCAGATTGTAATTTGTCAGTGTTCAGTACATACCTTATTTGCTCTATTTATAAGACAAAATCTGAATATTAATTTAGGAAAGAAATCCTGAATATAAGACTACCCTATAGGAATAAAGTTTTACTAGTAAATATTAATTCACATGTAAACTATTTTTTCATATTTAATAAAAAGTATGAAAAAATGCATTTCTTGTTTTATTTCCTTTTATTTGCCAACCTGCCCCCCCAGGTATGCACATCTGACCCCAGGCATGCCACTCTGCCCCCTGATATGGCACACTGCCCCCCCAGACTTACCAATGCATCCCCAAACATGCCTCATGTTCTCCAGACTCCCTGGTGTCTAGTGGGGTCAGCCAGTGGACGTCTGTGTGTCTCAGTCTCCGCTGCTGCCTGGCACTTCCGCCGGGGCTTCTATGACGGAGTGCTGAAAGGTCATGTCACACTGTCGATCCATCATAGAAGCCCCGTAGCGGACGTGCCGGGCAGTGGCTGTCTACGCGCATTCCCACAGACGTCCACCGGCTGCCTGAGAGGAGGATACTGGTCCCCTCCAGCGCTGCAGGTGATCTGGATCTTACCGTGTTTGCTTGATTATAAGATGACCCCCCCCCGCCAAAATCTGAATATTAATTTAGGAAAAAAAGAAAAAGCCTGAATATAAGATGACCCTATAGGAAAAAAGTTTTACTAGTCAATGTTAATTCATGTAAACTATTTATTTTTCTTTTAAATAAAAGCTATGATTGAGAAAAATATATTTTTTGTTTTTATTTCCTTTTATTTTCCAACCTGCACATCTGCCCTCAGGCTTGCCACTCTGCCCCAGAAATGCCAAACCTCCGCTGCTGGTGCTTCTGACTCCCTGGTGTGTAGTCGTGGGAAGTGATTCGCCGCGGTGGTCGGCTGCGTCCATCGCGCATATACCCTCCGGCTGTCAGAGAGAATTCCCGCAACGCTGACAGCCCGGGGAGGTCTGCGCAATAGACGCAGACAACCCCCGCTGCTAACCGCACCTCCTTCCGGCAGCAGTGGAAGTTGCCTACGCAAATCACTGCCCCGACTACACACCAGGGAGTCAGAAGCACCAGCAGCGGAGGTTACCAGACAGGAGGATCCAGGTCCCCTGCAGCACTTCTGGGGATTTAGCAAAAATGCCTACTTTTGTGCGATGTTACATCGTTTTTCCATGACTGATGATGGTTCAGTGCTTTTGTTATTGTGTATTTTAACTCTCTTGAAATGAACATCAAATAAAAACAAATGTACATGCATCCATTTACTGGTGAAGATGCGTCCCATCTTTCCTGTATTGATGCTTTGAGGAAGCTTTCTTCGTAAAGCTTGTTAGATATTATTATACCAGGAGGAGTCTGGGTGGCAGGGAGTGGTTAGGTTAACACTGGTTGCAAACTACTGCAACATGAGAGGGACGTTGGCAAAATTTGATTGATATTGGTTGTTTGTATGAGGAGTACTGCTAATGTATTAATATGTTTGGGTTTATTTTTCCACTGTTTCTTTGTATTCAGTTCATGTTTTCAAAACTCTGAAAATAGCTGTAGGGGGAAGTAATTTAATGTATATTGCTGTATCTTTCAGCCTGGCATGTGTAAATAATTGACATCTCATTACAGACTCTTGTCTTGTATGCCCTCGGAGTTGTGCTTCAGGACAGCAATGTTTGGCCATCAGCCTACAGGTGAGAGTTGAATACATATAGCCCTGGATCTAATTGTATGGATATTTGTGCAGCTTGTAATCAGTTGTCTGTAATGCATTAGTAAAGTATGTAAATTTGTTTTAGGCTGAATGACTGTATGAGGAGTGGATAGGGGTATGGTGTTGTGATTAATTACAGATCCATTGCAGATGGTGGATTTTTTTGCAAATTGTTTTATTAATTTGTTCAATTCTGTACCTATAAATTATTTCATTGGTTCTTTGTAATCGCTGCCTTTGTCTCCCTTCAGATTTAATCCTGATAGATTTGAGGATGAAACAACCAAGCAGAACCTTATTTTGCTGGGTTTTTCAGGAAGCCAGGCATGTCCTGAATTAAGGTAATATTTCATTCTTGTCATCATAATAAATGAACCATAGCCCTATATGGTGGTGTGTACTTAACCCCTACCTCTTGATCTGTGTGGTTTGTGAATGGAGGTTTAGGCCAGATTGGCTTGAATGCCTCCTCTGGTCCTTGTGCACATCCATTCAGGTGCTTACTCATACTTTCCTTAAACTGCAAGCGACCCTTAGCTCTTGTGTGGCTTGATTTATGCCATGCCACCAGCTTGGTCACCCACCTCTACATACCTGTGGCAATGCGCTTGGTAGGTGGTGGCTTTAAAATAAAAATCTTCCAAACTTGTTAAACCCATTTAGGGTTTAATATAGATACCATGTACATGCTGAAAATCATTCTGAATCTGAAGTGTACAATGATTAAAAACACATAACTTCTGTGATTGTCACCATAAAATACTAGTTTGATAAAATTTTAGACATAGCTTCCAAGAGTGCATCCAATGTATTTGCACCTTTACTCCAATGACAATCCAATCCATGAGGATAAATATGATACCTGCTTCATTGGAAATGGGATGTCAACCTATACTGTGTTGTGGAAGTGAACTGTGGTGTCCTGCTGGAGAGTAATAGAGAGAGTAATATAGAGTAGAGATCCTTAGTGAAGATATTTTGAAGTGTGATATTATTACTAATCAAGGCAGAGACCAAATATCTTTCTGAACCATATTTAGAGCAGTTATAGATTCATACTTGTTTGTCTCCTGTATTATCTTAGGTTTGCTTTGTCAGTGTTATGATCTTCATGATATTATCAATGTGTACATCACTGTGATTTGACCGTTGCCACTTTCTCTTCACATATTCTTCCTCTAGATTTGCCTATATGGTGGCCACTGTCCTTCTTTGTGTCCTTGTAAGGAAACTCCATTTACTTCCAGTGGAAGGGCAGGTAATGGAAACAAGGTATGAGCTTGTGACATCACCAAAAGAAGAGGCCTGGCTCACAGTGTCAAAGAGGAACCCAGCCAATTAGTTTCCCATTTGGAAAAGCCAAAAGCACACAGAAATGTATCCCGTTACTGCCAGAGACCATGTACTGTGACCTATTGCTTCCTATAAGAACAGTGAACGTTTGAAACAGTAGCACCCTACAACTAAGACGCTGGATGGTTGTGACAGACTTGTTTTCTCTACTCAGATGTTCTACACTACAGATGTCCCACAGTTATTTAATACACAGTGTTACTCTGTTGAACTTGTGCACATTTTAGGACCAAAACTATGTTAATTCATCAGATGTCTATAGTAGGCGTGTGGTGCTTAAATCCATCTAGATTGTATGACAGTTTTTCTTAAACATGATAATACCAGTTTGGACATTTAGAAAGAAACAGTTATAGTCATTCAGGGCATACTGCGCAATTAAAAAGATTCTCATTTTGAAGACTTTTTTACGCTCTAAGGCCTTCACTCTCTTGAAGTCATGTTTAAAGCGCCAACAGCTCTCCTTTGCAGCATGTTCTGTAGGGGTCAATTATGCCGGAGAAGATCATGAAAATCACACCCTTTCTGACTTAGTAAAGCCTTTATAGGTACAACAACGCACACATATTTTATTATCTTGCTAAGTATTTCTGTCGATTCTCAAAAAGGGAAGATGAAACGCATTTGTTTTGCATTCAATTTGGCAGTTTCTGTTATAATTTACCTTCTGTGCCTTTTATTCAGAGATGGGATTTATGTGTTAGCAATTAGAAATTTGTCACTGCCTCATAAACTGGTTTTATCTGTGAAACAAGTTCACAAAAGTGGATTTTTTTTATTGCAGCACTCTAGATTTCAATTTCAAACAACTTGCAAAAATAGAAATAATTTCTAAAAAGAAACACAAGCTACAAAAGCAAGTGTATCTAGAAGAAAGTTTGATGCTGCATGTTGTAGTCATGGATAATCACATAATTGTAATTGGGAATACGAGCAAAAGTGATCCAACCTTTCAGTCTGCTATGACATCAATTGAACTTTTGCTCTAAGTGGTCCAGGACAAAAACTGGACAAAAAAGGTGCTTAATGGAGCGCTTCCTCAAAAAGGTGGGCCCTGAAGTGTTGTGGCTCTGCCATTTTGTAAAAGTACTTAGAGAGATCTGATAAATGGAGCTGGGAAGAAGTGGACAAAGAGAAGACGCGGAGCTGCAGGACAGGAGACAGGGGCAAGGAAGCCCTCTCGACTTGAAAGCGAGAGGGCACCCAGAACAGACCCCCACCTACAAGTACACCACTGCTGCTACATAACAGATTCTGCAGCATCATGTAAAAATCTGCCTCACAAGGCAAGTCTGTTCTATTCTTCAATAATCTAAATAGGAGACAATTTCTCAGGGATGCACCAGGAATGCAAATTTATTACAAATTTAAAAATTCTCTTCCAGACAAGGTTGCTATGGCAACTTTTGTTGCTGTGCGTGTGTGTGTGGAAGAAACCAGTGCCATTTGCTAATTTTTGCTTTCTGCATGCAAATTCCTTTATAGTCTTTGAGGAATACTATACACAGTATGTGTAACATAGTAACATAGTTCATAAGGTTGAAAAAAGACCAAAGTCCATCAAGTTCAACCTATATACATATTGTGTCCCTACCGTGTTGATCCAGAGGAAGGCAAAAAACCCTTATGAAGCAGATGCCAATTGCCCCATACCAGGGGGAAAATTCCTTCCCGACTCCAAATATGGCAATCAGAATAAATCCCTGGATCAACGTTCTGTCCCTATTAATTTACTATCCATAACTTGTGATATTATTGCTTTCAAGAAACACGTCCAGGCTCCTTTTAAACTCTTTTATTGAGTTTACCATTACCACTTCCTCTGGCAGAGAGTTCCATAGTCTCACCGCTCTTACTGTAAAGAACCCCCGTCTGTGCTGGTGTAGAAACCTTCTTTCCTCCAGCCGTAGAGGATGTCCCCTTGTTATAGATACAGTCCTGGGTATAAATAGGTCCTGGGAGTGATCTCTGTACTGCCCCCTTATATATTTATACATAGTTATTAAGTCCCCCCTAAGCCGTCTTTTCTCCAAACTAAATAACCCTAATTCTGATAATCTTTCTGGGTACTGCAGTCCTTCCATTCCCCTTATTACTCTGGTTGCCCGTCTTTGAACCCTCTCCAGCTCCACTATATCTTTCTTGTACACTGGTGCCCAGTACTGTACACAGTATTCCATGTGTGGTCTGACTAGTGACTTGTACAATGGTAGAATTATTTCCTTGTCATGGGCATCCATGCCCCTTTTTGATGCACCCCATGATTTTATTTGCCTTAGCAGCAGCTGCCCGACACTGGTCGCTACAGGTAAATTTACTGTTAACCAAGACTCCTAAGTCCTTTTCCGTGTCAGTCGTCCCCAGTGTTTTCCCATTTAATACATATTCCCAGCCTGGATTTTTCTTCCCCATGTGCATAACTTTGAGTGTAGGTTTTAATCTTGCGTTCACCTCAGATCCACCAATACAGGATAATGTTTTTTGCTGTGTTCAAGAGGTTCAACTAGTTATCTATGGAGAGCTTTACTTGTCTAGAAAAAATACAAGGTAGCAGAGTGTAAGCCATCTATAAAGTTGTCTAGTATATATATCACTATAGCTAAACTGTGAAAATTGTCCCAACCTTTCTACTTGGTGGAACTGTTCACATTTTTTCCCTTAGGAACATCAAAAGAAAATATTTTTTAGAGATTTTTTTTATTGTGGGTTTTTTTGGGGGTTGAAGGAAAACAGCAATTCTAACTCATATCTTTTTAAATATTGCAAGAAAAGCAAGACATTTGAAAGGATTATGCTTCTATCTAATTAATTCTACATAATATGAATTAAAAACAAGCTTTCAGAACAAAAGGATTGAATTGAAAGCGTGTAATATTTTTGTCTTTACAAACTGTTCTTGGTAGGTTATATAATTAGTGACACGTTTGGAGTGGAATAATCCTATTAAAAAAACAAATGGTTTATACACATAACATTATATTTTTAAGACGTGTATAACATGCTCTCTTTCTGTTGTATTTCAGCATGCATAATGCTCTGCAATTAACTACTTATAAAAGGGAGATTCCAAACACATTTTAAACTCCTCTATGGTCTAAGTATGGAAATGCAACCAGTTCAATGCTAGCAGAACAGGAGCCCAGACAAATGTGTCCATGGATTATTCAGAAGGGCCATGGCTGTTAAGCTATACCAGGGATGGCAGTCAATTTGTAGTTGTTTCTTATTGGCACAGCAAGGGACTTCCCAGGATCAGGGGAAGATGACGTACTGGGCAAGATCAAATACCACTTCCCATCTTCTGATTAAATACACTGATGAGGAGTGTTGTAATCAGTTTTTCCAGATAATGCTGTAAAGGCAGTCATCCCAGGGATGGAAGTCTCATTTCTGAACAACCTCTGTAACTCAGCAGTTGCATCATTGATAATTAAGAGGTCGATAAATGAATACTGGACATATAACAACATCTATTATTCAGCTGCTGATTTGGTTAATTCTGAGGGTGTCTCTAATTCCCTCCTTGACCTGCTACAGTCTGGTCTCAAACCCCTTCACTCTACTGAAACAACTCTAACAAATGTCTCTGCTGCTTTTGATACTGTTGATCACCACCTTCTTCTTGACTCACTTGTTTCTATAAGCATTCGAGATACAGCTCTCTCCTGGATCTCCTCATATCTCTGTCTAATTGTTGCTTGTCTGGCAAGACATCATCACCCCTTCCACTTTCGGATAGTGTCCCCCAAGGTTCAGTCCTTGGCCCTCTGTTGTTCTCGCTTTATACTTCATCTCTATTTTTTTTCCTCTTTTTCCCCCTCTCCTTATCCCTCTTACCCCTCTCCTTTTGTATCACTGCTGCTCCGCGGTCAGGCTTCCCTGTTTCGCGGTGCCACGACGATTGCTATCCTCGTCTGAGCCCTCTATGTGCTACTGGGCTCCTTCTTTATCACACGTTTGACCCGCTGGTCCTGGGCCTTGTCTCATGGTCCGCCCTTACAAAAAATTTTTCTGAAGTAATACTGCAGTTTTTTGGACATGAAAAAACTGCAATACTGCACTTTGACTGCAGTATTACTGCACTTTGACTGCAGTTTTACTGCATTTGTACTTCACTGTACTGCAGTATTACTGCACATTTAGTGCACTTTTTTTAATATTGCGAACCTACAGTTGTACTTCAATGTACTGCAGCTTTATTGCATTTGTACTTCCGTACAAAAATAACTGCAGTAAAACTGCAGAACAGTGAAGTACAAATGCAGTAAAACTGCAGTAAATGTGCAGTAATACTGCAGTAAATGTGCAGTAATACTGCAGTAAAAGTGCAGTATTGCAGTTTTTTCATGTCCAAAAAACTGCAGTATTACTTCAGAAAAACTGCAGTAATTTTTTTGTAAGGGCGCTTGGGCCATTTATGTGACCCTGCGGATTGCTATTTTCATTTTCTTACTTTCGCCCATTTGCCACTTACACACTACATGATGCTGTCTTTACACCGCGGTTGGGTGGCACTACTACATGGTGTCCACCTGCTCTGCTGTTCTAGAACATGCGTCAACATTCACCTGCGTGCTTTTGGATTCCTCATTGTTGTATCCTCTTTTTGCTGGACATGTGCCTGGTCCCCTGTTCCGTTGGTATTACATATGTCATTTTGTGTGATATTGTCATTGCATTTCATTATTGCCCTTCTTTTGTTACGTGTCGGCATGCTGGGAACAACTCCTGTAGCCTACTGTGATGCTACCTATGTCCCCCCTGCTCCCTTTTTTCCTTTCTGTATCCCTCCCTCTATTGTTTGAAAAATACAATAAAAATTTGATTTACCCTATACTTAATCACTTGGCAAGCTAATCAACTTATTTGGCCTACAGTATCATCTATATGCAGATGATACCCATACCTACGTTGCTTCTTCAGAGCAGCATACCATCTTAGCTGCTATAACTTCCTTGTCGTTGATACAACCATCACACTACCTCTCACCCTTTCTCTGTGCCTTATGTTTGTCACCCCATTCCCTCAAGAATGTAAGCTTGGGAGCAGGGCTCTTTCCACTTAATGTATCAGTTTTTTTTAGTCTGTCAATTCTCGTCGTGTTATACCCCTTGAATATATGTATTGTATTAAGCGCTGCGTAGATTGTTGGCGCTGTATAAAATTGCTGGAAAAGGTAATGCTGGTTCTAATAGAAAGGTGTCAGAACACACAGTGCATCACAGTTTGCTTTGTCTGGGGCTGTATGTCTTCAGACCAGTCAGGGTGCCCATGCTGACCCCTGTCCACTGCGCCTACAATAGGCATGTGAGTATAAGAACTGGACCACAGAGCAATGAAAGAACATGGACTGATGAATTATGCTTTCTTTTACATCATGTGGATGGCTGGGTGCATGTGAGTCGCTTACCTGGAGAATACATGGCACCAGGATGCATCTATGGAGGCCCCACCTTACAGGACTTAAAGGATCTGCTGCTAAGGTCATGGTGCTAGATATCACAGCACACCTTTAGAGGTGTAGTGGAGTCCATGCCTCAATGGGTCAGGGCTGAAATACACAATACACAATAGATTATTATTTAGGCAGGTGGTCATAATGATATAGCTGATCGGTGTATCTCCAAGTATGTAGTCTGTGTATGTCCCGTTCAGAAGGCACTATTCTTGAGATGAAAAGATTAACTGGTTGAGCCCAACAGTTTGCGATGTTGCATTGATGAATAAAACAAATGGGAATCTTCTTTTATATATATTGTTAAAAGTAGAGAGGTCTGCAAATTTCCTGAAGTTTTAGAGCAGCGGTTCTCAACCTGTGAGTCTCAACCTCTTTGGGGGTCGAACAACCCTTTCATAGGGGTCGCCTCAGGCCATCGGAAAACACATTTTTCACAATATATAATTACATAATTTTATGGTTGGGGGTCACCACAACATGAGGAACTGTATTAAAGGGTCACAGCATTAGGAAGGTTGAGAACCACTGTTTTAGAGCATTTGTTGAACCTTTTGTGCTGTGAATCCTCGTGTGATCTCATCTTTGTAATTTCATTTTTATTTAAAGAGATGTATTGGATAATGGCATTTAATTATACCTTCAGGAGCATGTCACCTTTGTATTGACCTGTAAGTAAAATAACAGCTAGGTAACCACAGTATCTTTCACTTTTTTTTTTAGTTCTGGATTGCAGATCATTTAGTTTTATTAAAGAAATTATTAATTCAGTTTATCTTTTATTAGGTTAACCATGTATTAAATTCACACGCAAACAAGGAAAGTTAACCCCTGCACAGGTTCAAAGAATAAATGCAAAAAATCATAGTACAACAGGACCAAGGCCAAGTGGATTGCTTTTTTGTGTGTTTGAAAAGAGTAAAATGACATAAGAAGGACATGTCTATGAGAATACATGAACCCTTTCGATCCTTTCATAAGTAAGAGTGAGTCATAAAGCAATTTGTGTGGGCATTTCACAGCAGTTTGTGTAATTTAATGCAAAAGGAAGAGAAAAATGTACAAACTTTTGCCTGGAGAGGAGGCGTTCTCTGTATCCCACTGTTTAGATTCTGCAAATGCTGCTCAATGAGGTGCACAGTAAGCCTTTTCTGCTGATCATTGTTCTGCTTGTGGGTATACAATTTGTCACCACTAATTATAATCTCTGAAAATTAGTTTACACTGTGTCCTGAAACTACAAGAAAAAAAGGAAATCATATTTCTGATATGACCATTACATACTCCTTAGCTACTCTGGTACATTTATATATTCATGTTAAAAAAGCACAACAGTTCTATATTTTTTACATGAGAAAAAAGTTGAAATGAATTTGATGCACCTTCCCCTTGTTGGTTTTCTGCGGGATCTTGTATAGCTATAAGGGGTGGGTTTGTGGATTCAATAGTTTTGGTCTTGATTTTGATGTAATATGAGATGTATGACTTAAAATGTTAGTACAGAAAACACACTTGTTTATTGCCCCACTCCTAAGTGACAAGATCACACTGATGGCTTTGTGGTATCCTGAATTGGGGACTTTTTAATACACTTTTAATATTATTATTATTTATTGTTTTATATAGCGTCATGAAATTCCATAGCGCTGTACAATGGGTGGACAGGACATAACAAGTAGTATGTAACACAACAAATTGACTGACAGAGACAAAAGGTGAGGAGGGCCCTGCTCAAACGAGCTTACAGTCTAGAGGGAGTTAGGGTGTATTACACAATAGGTAAAAGTGCTGTTAGGGATAGACAAGCCACACTAGTAAAAGTATTGCAGGAGAGGGACTAGGAAAGGTGAGCTAAAGGAATATGGGAGGGCGTTAGTGTGCTATGTTGTAAGCGTCCTTAAAGAAGCGGGTCTTGAGGGATTTTTTGAAGGAATAAAGGCAGGGGGAGTGACGGATAGACCGGGGGAGGGCATTCAAGAGTATAGGGGCAGCCCTTGAGAAATCTTGTATGCAGGCATGAGAACTAGAAATCAGATGAGAGGGGATTAGAAGGAGATCATTGGATGAGCAGAGAGACCGGTTAGGAGTTTATTTAGAGATGAGTGAAGAGATGGAGGGAGAGGAACCACTGTGAAGGGCTTTGGAAGTAAGAATGAGGATTTTGAAATGAATCCTGAAGCGCACAGGCAGACAGTGAAGAAACTGACAGAGGGGAGAGACGTTAGTAAAGCGATGTGAGAGATAGATAAGTCTGGCAGCAGCATTCATGGTGGATTGTAGAGGGGTGAGACGGTTAAGAGGGAGACCGGCTAAGACAGAGTTACAGTAGTCAAGGCTGGAGATAATCAGGGCATGGACAAAAGCCTTAGTGGCATGCTGTGTTACGAAGGGATGGATGCGGGCAATGTTTGGACACTCCTCCCAGTGTTTTCCTGTTTGGGAAACAAGGGGTGCTTCTGCAATGCCACCAGGTGTCACGGACTGGGTCCAAACAGATGACGGAAAGGACCCAGCACGCCCAAAGATTGTGTGTAGGAGTTACGGTGCAGTAGTGGAGTTAGACAGGGCCTGGTTGCAGGGGGACCACACTCACTGAGGTGTTGAGCACCTAGGGTTGTACAGCCACATACCAGCGCCCTGACATAGCAGCAGATGTAGTCCAAAAGGAAACAAAGTGAAATCCTGCAGGCAACCTGGAACAGGCATGAGACATCACACAGGACTCATGTGCGGGATGCTGCAGGCTGGGAGTATGGAAGCTAAGCAGAGAAATATAGCAGACACATAACAAGCAAGGGACAGGGAGACCAAGCACGAAACATAACCAGACAAGATATACATGTTACTGAGCACTATAGTGAACCAGACAAGGAATAAACATAACCAGACAAGATATACATAACACAGGGCACAACAAGGAACAAGACAGGACACCCCGCTGCCGCGGATACAGGACAGGACACCCCGCTGCCGGGGATACAAGACGGGACACCCCGCTGCCGGGGATACAAGACAGGCTGACACACATAAATACAGAAACTAGCCTAGGACTGTATGATAACTATTGGAGATTCCGTCACATCTTATGGCCATAGTATGCTTAGCCCACCACTACGCCAAAGTACTCCAATGTCGTAACGCTAATCCCTGCTGACAAAGATACGAAACAAACCAAACATGAAATCCAAACACATAGCACTGAGACATACCTTTAGACTGCCGACTGAGACAAACAGAACACGTGGGAGGGGCACACCTTATAAAGGAAACAGAGATGAAGCAGAAGCAAGGAATGGGAGATCAGAACAGTGCAAAAGGAAATCCAGGAATGGATTGAAGCAAAACAGGGAAATTGAAACAAGAGCGAGATATGCAGCTCCGCAACCTGGGAAGCACGTGACACCAGGACTGCCCTCCGACATCAGTGGGCAGTCCTAGCCGCGTCCCGCAAGGGTAGGCTCTGGGTAGCCGGAGCCCACAAGTTCCCAGGTATGCTGATGGTGCTGCCATCCATGGTAAATCTCCCATATATGGTGAAATAGGCCTAGCTAAGCAATGATGAATGGAGGAATAAGCAACATGATTAGGCTGATGTATGTACCAAAGTATGTTGAAAATTAGGTGGGCAGAGGGGGAGTTGTTTTCATGTATAGTGAGGTTGCAAAAGCTTCCACAATTTTGGTCATCAATTTCAATCTGTTCAGACTGGATTCTTGCTAAACCAATTGCTGAAGTCTCTGCCCCTCTTTTTTTCTTCTTCCCAATGAGCTTTGATTTTGGAAAGAGGCTGCTTTATGCCTCTTTCCAAAAGGGATTAGTTTGATGAGTGATGTACACCCAACCTGCAATTTATAGCAAACATTGCTTCACTGCCTCTGTGCTCAAAGTTCAATACCACGTTAGCGGATTAAGTAGCTTTGTCTAAAGGGGCCTTTCTGCGTATGTAGGATGAGTGAGATAGTTATATCCACAATTATTACCCATATTTATATATATCACTGTTGTGTTTTATAAGTGTTTTGTTGCTGTTGTTTTACATGCATATAAAATATACAGAGAAACCAAAAAGCAGACAAAATGTGGTAAAAACAAACAAACCCAGCTTACCAGCACCAATTCAACTGCAGTTCTAACAAGTGGACAGACAGGGTATTTCATGTTATTGCCATTATAAAGGTCTCTAATGGCAATAAAATGTTGCACTTGTTTTCACTGTTAAAATTTTATTTCCCATTATGTTCTCGCATAAACCTTTTCTTCTCAAACAATATGTCCACAGTTTAAATAGGAATGGTCCATTATGCCAGACAGGTAGGATCAATAGATCTGTCTCTTGTCTCTTGTTTTTTTGTTGTTGTTGTTTCTCTGGGGTTCAGAAAAGGAAAGTTAACAACAGATACTTCAAACAATTAAAGTTGCTGGGTTTCAATGGGCCAGTTACAAGGGAGATCTTTGATATCTCTAACCACGTAACAAGCATATTTACACTATGAAGGGCTGTGTCTAGCTAAAGGGGGCTTTTGGGGGTTTAGCCTCGTGTCAGGCCTTGGTTGGTGCTGAAGATAAATACGTTGCTCATGGTAAAATCTCAAAACATATCAAACCTAAAGTATTTAAGTGAAATAAACTATAAATATTACAGTGTTTGCTCGATTATGCATACACAGTTGGGGAAGGTCTTTTCCAACTTTATTTTTTTAAAGGACACGACACAATTTTGCGAGTGGCAAAATCATTTGCAGTGATGGTTGTGACCACTCTCCAGAGCGGTCACACCGTGTCCTGGGGTAAGTTTTCGGTGTTGCTGAATGCATTGTTATCGAGGCATTTCAGCGACACCATTGAAGTTTAGGAGGCAATTGTTTATCGCCTCCTAAACTTTTAAAACAGGCATCCGCCACCATACAGTGTATGGCGGATGTTGACGCCCCGGAGAGTGGCCAGACATGGCCCTTGATGCCGATCTCGGTGTTGCTGAAGGTCTCAACATAGCGGCATTACAGCAACACCGTTTACGCGAAGAAAGTGATTGTAGATCACTTTCTAAGCTTGTTTAATGAAATGACATGCCAGGCACATCATTGGTCGCCACCTGACCGTTTTTGTGTAACGTGCCTGACCCGTGTCAGTGCTAGTACCGTATTACTATTTCAAATCTATTTTACAAATCTAGTCATCCTGCAGCCTTGTCTTATTTTGGACATCTTTGAAGGCGGACAAATAAATTCATCCCGTCACACCATATCTTTTTGAAGGCTAATTTGACCACCTGGCTTTGTCAAAACTTGTGGTGGGCACTTTTTAGGTTTTTTTTCCCCCACACATTTTACTTCATGTATGAATTTACAGCTCCTGATTTATGTCACTGCCAAACAACACCCCAATATGCGTTTAGAAAAATCTCCTGAGTGCAGTGATACCACTCGTGTATGTGTTTGTTGGCTTGTTTGAGGGGAAAAAGGCCACATTTGAGACTATTCCGTTTTTCAACTTGGAATTTTAAAATGTGGTCATTTTGCCCAATGTCCTATTTGGGACGTAGAAGACATAGTTGTGGCTACATCTGCTACACGCTAGACTCATTCCATAACTCTCTACAATGACATGTAACTTAATGCGCATAATGCATACTTCTCCCACTTCGCCTTTTTCGTATGGGACATAGGGAGACTGCAGATTGATCTAAATGTGGCCACCTCGACACAGATCTCTTCCAAACAACGGACTGACTTCATTGGGAGCTTGGATGATAATGTTAAGGGCCAGTTCAGAGACATTTTTAAATATACCGCTTGGTACTGTACCCAACTTGTACTGCATTGACCCCAAATTATTTTACCTGGTGTGGAATCATGCGACCCTCCATGACACCCTGAATCATAAACCCTCCTTTCTCCCACCACCTATATCGTGCAACACTTTAGAGGAGGGCCTACCGTTGACAATTCTCACAGGAACAAAGTGTTTTGTAAACCCAGATTTTGAGATTGACTATATAGGGAGTTACTGAGGCACTTTTCTTATTTTTCTTGTTCACTGTATTAGTGTTTTTATTGTCATTATACATTTTTGTTAACATACTATTAGTGGTATTATTGTTTATAATGTCTCACTTGTGCACACAACCTTCAGTAGAGTGTTCTTGGCTCCAGCGGTCACCATGAAAAATTTTGGCTGTACCACAACCGAAGGAGCCTAACAATGTCACAGAGCCGTAGTAAAATGCAGGGGATTTATTTTCCAATTCATCGACAGCAAGTCAGGAGGCTTAATATAATAACTTTCTGACCACCTGCTCTGTACATGGAAGCCCGGTCTTGTTGGTGGACTGTGTAATGGGTGGGAATAATGGTGCAGATATAATAATGTCTGTACTTATGTTATTTACCTGGATGTAACAAGACCATTTCTGATGGTCTCCAAACAAAAAATAAAAAGTTGGCCATCATTAACTACTGGGTGTAAGGATCGTCTTACCAGAAGGAATCCGGGATGCAGGAAAGGAACACGCTTGCTCAGTACAGCACACGCACAAGGGGCCTGAGGTGGATAACAGGGCACTTGGCGGTGTAGCTGTAAGCACGGGTGATCAGGACAGCGTCGTTAAGCAGACCAGGGTCAGGATACCGGAGGTACACAGAGTCGTTAGGAAAGCCAGGGTCAGGATACCGGAATAACACAGGAGCCGAATGGATAGCCGAGGTCAGGATGCCAGAGATACACAATAACCGTTTAGCGGACCGGGGTCAGGATGCCAGAGGTACACAAGTCGTAAGAATAGCCAGGGTCAGGATTCCAGAAGTTCACAATAGCCGTTGAGCAGACCAGGGTCAGGATACCAGCAATAGGAACAGGATACAGGAAAAATACAAGGGGCTCAATGGGTACGGAAGCACCAGTACAACTGAGCACTGGTGGATGGGTTTGAGAAGTTTAAATAGCCCGGGGAGGCGTTCCCCGACGTCCGTGACGTAACCGCGTCCACCGTCGCCATAGCGACGCAGCGGAATCCAGGCGGCGGTCAGCCGCATAAATATTCATGAAGCGGCCGCGCGTGCGAGCGGCTGCTTCATGTAGCAGGGAGCGGTGCCGGCGTTTCTGCCGGGAGGACGAAGAGGAACTTCCCCGCGTCTGCCAGGTAAGTGCCTTACACTGGGACATTTTGCTGATATTCTTATCGGTCAGGATAATCTTGCAGGCCAGTGATTGTTTTTTTTTAATATTCTCAAGAATATATCAATACTTTTAACCCCTTCAGGACCAGGTTTTTGTTACTAAGGTTGCGCTAAAAGACCGGAGCAGTTTGTGTTTTTGCTATGTCTTTCTTCAACTGTAATTTCTCTCTTCTCAATTAGTGCACCCACACAAATCATATATTGTTTTTTTCAGCACAAGTAGGACTTTCATTTGAAACCATATTAAGGGTAGTACATTGTTTTGTTTGAAATAAACTTGAAAAAGTGAGGAAAAATTAAAAAACAAAATGCATTTTTTTACAGTTTTGTATACATACAAATTGTACATACATTGAACCAATGGGAAAAAATTATCCAAAATATATTCATTAACTTGTCCTGATTTGGAAACCACTCAATCAGGCCAGGATTTTCAGCTATGTTGACCAGTATAGGGCAAATATTGCAAGGCATGCATCACGTTTTTAAAATGTAATTTTTTTCAAATTTGGCATGGTAGGCTAATAACTGCAATAGTTGTCACAGATACTGATTATCCCCCCAAAATTATGTTTTTATGAACAGTAGATAAGTCAAGGTGTACAACTAAGGGTCATTTTGACACTTTTCAAACAGGGATTTTATCACCAATTGCTGCCAAATTTTGAGGTATTTTTATATATTTTTTTGCATATGTTGCAATGTTGCTTTAGATTTCATATTATATTTTGTATAGAATATGTGCATCTGCAGAAATTGTATTCACCAACACCCCCCGGTTCCAACAAGGCCTCACATGCAAGGTTCATGCATTTTTTAAGGAGCTATGAGGGCAAAACTGGAACATGCACATTTTAGTTTTCAAATTTGGAATTTTCAGGCAGCCATTTCTTCACTGATGTCTGCTAAAATTGAAGGAAAATTTATTGCGTTTTAACACCATAAGTGCAACAGTGGAATCCCCTGATTCCAACAAGGTCTCACATGCATGGTTCAGGCATGTTTTGGGGAAGCTATGAGGCCAAAACTGGAACATGGGAACTGAATTGACCCTATTGGGAAATTGTAAACCGAAGAATATAATATTATCCATAAGAAGTGAAAACCTCAACCTATCCAACAACATTAACACTATGATTGGGGAAAAGTGAGTATATTAAGAAGAAAGATTAAGAAAAAATGAAATTATTTTTTGTAACTGGCAACTGTATGATATTAAAATGTAAAAAGCAGAGGAGGAGTTCGTACCTTCCCCTGTTCATGGTGTTAGAGAAAATTTGGGATGAAATAATGGGGTCTGTGCTCCAGTAGGACTTTAAAGAGGGCTTTTTTTATTATCCCCATTATCATGGTGAGTGTCCAGAATGTTTTTAACTCACACACAAAGTGCCTTTTGCTTGTTTGCTTTGGCTTTATTTTGTTTGCTATAATTGGCAAATTGGTGGGCAGCGTACAAGTTAGATTGGTAAGCTAATGCCTCCCAAAACTCATTGCCCATGAACAGCTCCATAAACTGGCATGGGGTAAAATCTGTGACATCCGTATGAATGGCGGAATTGGCAGTGAAGGGGGGAACATCTGGGAAAGTGCCAGCTGCAGGGATCCACTTATCAGTGGGATCAGGAGTAGTTGAAGCAATACGGCTCCTTTTAACTGGGGGTGTAGCATTATCATCAGAGCTGCTGGTAAACTGGCCGACATCCAAATCTGACGCAGATCCGTGCAATTCAGGTAGCATAAATAATGCTCTGTTTTCAACCTAGCAGCCACCTGCTGTTGATGAATATTATGAATAAAGGATAATTTGAATAAAGGTTGCAGTGATTAATAAAGTAAGGGAAATTTAAGCAACCATGAGATGGCAAGGACAAAGTAAGGTTTGAAGTTATACAGCACAAACAAAATATCGGAAGACTAAAATGGTCAAATTGCTTTTACTAACTGTGACATTTTATATATTGAGAGAAACAGGTCCCACTGGTAGAGGATCTAATAGCATGACATTACATAATCCTTGAGTCAACCTGCATCAAGCTGTCCGGTCATAGAATTTTACCGGAACCTCAAGAGAATATGTGGTCAGTGAAGCACTGGACACTTTGGTTGTGTATGTATTATATAAAACACACAAAAAACTTGCCAATATACATTGATTACCGTATATTCCGGCGTATAAGACGACTTTTTAACCCCAAAAAATCTTCTTAAAAGTGGGGGGTCGTCTTATACGCCGGGTACTTACCAAGCTGGAGGTTCCCACGAAGCCACCAATCTCTCTAATCACTACGCGCCGGCTATTGATGCCGAGCGCAGGGATGCCGTCATGTCCCGGCGCCCGGCATCAATTGCCGGCGCGTAGTGATGAGGGAGCAGGGAAGCCCGAGGTCTGGCACTTGAGACCTCGGCTTCCCTGCTCTCTAATCACTAGGCACCGGCTATTGATGCCGAGCGCAGGGATGACGTCATGTCCCGGCGCCCGGCATCAATAGCCGGCGCGTAGTGATTAGAGAGCAGGGAAGCCGAGGTCTGAAGTGCCAGACATCGGGCTCCCACAACTGGATGGAAGAAAGAAGACAGAAGATAAGGTAAGAGATGGGGAGAAAGGGACAAAGGGGGGAGAAATATATATATATATATATATATATATATATATACACACACACACTGGTGTATATATATATATATATATATATATATATATACTGGTGTGTGTAAATATATATATATATATATATATATATATATATATATATACATACGTGTGTGTGTGTGTATATATATATATATATATATACATGTGTGTGTAAAGGCAGGGGTGTGTGGTGAGGGCAGTGTATAAATGTGTATGTATGGACAGGCATATGTGTAGATATATATAGATATATATATTATATATGTGTGTGTGTGTGTGTGTGTAAGGGCAGTGCATGTATGTATATGTCAGCAAATCAACCAGCAAATCACCGGTAAGGTACATCGCTTGCCGTGATTGGCTGGTTGTTGTACGCTGGGTAGAGGGGTAGTCTTATACGGCGAGTATAGTCCAAACTCTATATTTGGGCTGTAAAAGTTGGGGGTCGTCTTATACGCCCAGTCGTCTTATACGCCGGAATATACGGTAGTTCTCATGGCAGTATGTGTCCAAGGGTTTCAGTTATTTATCAACTAACTGTACATAACAAACTACTATATATAACAAACACACATTATATAATCTACTTTGTATGCCTAACCAAACACAACTCATAATATTACAGTACAATGCCCAGCTAAAATAATACTTTCTTGTTTGGGAAGGCAAAGTAATTATGCAGTAATCAATGCCAGCAATTAATTTGTTCAGAAACAATTATGGCTAAGCATATGCACTTCAAGCAATCCCTGTACCTGAATACAATAATCCAGACTGATTACCCATGTGTTGGTTCACGGAAAAATACTACAATGAAATAGAATAAATATCAGATATTACAATTGTTAAATTTTGGCCTGTTGACTCCTTAAGTAGATTCCATTGAATCACATCATGGTAAGAAACACATCATACATATGATAAGGTCTCTTCCAAGTGTCTAAGTACATTGTGGCACACAACATGTTCGGGCTTTAAATGCTGCAGATCTCCCCTGCCCCTCCTTTCTTACCTTCATGAACATGGTGGTAGGATATTTTTTTTTAAAAATCTGCAGTAAAACAAAATGTATTATTGAAAGTGTAAAACCAAAATATATAAAACCAAAATTTATAAAATTACCCTGAAAAGCAGTCACAGCATAGACACAATGGGAAAACATTTTCAATGACAGCATATAATTTCCCCAGTATCCAGTGCAGCTAAATGTAAAAACTGTATGAACATTATGTCCGCATAATGGCTCTTCTCAAACAAAATGTGATAGATAAAAAGTTTGTTTTGTACATAAATTCATTACTGTGCTACTTTCAGGACTGAATGATTTTTTTCCTTCTCTCTTGCTTTGGAAATTTTAGAATTGATGAATCACTCTGTATGAGACTAAGCTGGGCTGTGTATATCAGTAAAGCTGTTACCAAATGTTCTTTATTCCGTGTGGGTGTCAGTCACAGAGACAAATCAAGGAACCATGATTATTTGAGAGGATATCAAGATGGAACTTAATGCCATGGTACTTACAGAGGTGTGTACACCACATTGCATTGGCAAGGGCACACTTAAAATATTTAATTAATTTATCTCTCATCCCAGGTACTTTTCATCTTCATCTACTCTACCTACTTTTCTAGCATGTGCTCTCCCACTAACTTCTCTAATTCCCCTTTGCCACTCTCTGACTACCACTTCCTGTTTTGCTCTCTCATGTTGCTTCCTACTCTCTCCCTTGTCCCCAACAACCTTACCTAACCAGAGACCTTACCTAACAACGCTACCGCTTTATAACTCCACTCCCACATCAGCTCTTAAGGATGTAGCCCCAGCTACTACTCGCTTTTTATGACATGCATGTTTCCAACCATGGTACACGACTGTAATCCGATACCTTCAACGTTGTTCCCACACGTAGTTGGCCGAAATTCCATGTCTTTTCTGCACTATAAATTCATGCTACACCCCTTTAGTACTTTTAATTCCCTTCTTCGATCTATCCCAACTACTCCTTAATGCCTTTTGCTTTGCCACATACTTAAAATATCAATAATAAAATTGAAACTATCAGATATGAAATGTCTGCACAGTCCCTGCCCTCGCCCTCCCTCTGACTATGCTCCCTGCCATTCAATGAACGCTTATTCCTTCTCTACAATAAACCAATTCTCTTCTGTCACTGACGAGGAGGTTCATACTCTTCTTCTTTCCTCTTGTTCAACCACATGCCCCCTTGACTCGATCGCTTCTCATCTTACCCAGTAACTTTCATCTACTCTTGTCTCTATTCTAGCTTATATCTTCAACCTCTCCCTCTCTACTGGGTCTGTCCCATCCTCCTTCAAGCATGCTACTATAACTCATATCCTGAAAAAGCCCTTCCTGGACCCGACTGATCTGTCCAATTACCATCCCATTTCTTTTCCTTCCCTCCAATACTAACATTCCCTTATCTGTTTCCCAATGGTGTCAATGGTGCAATCATCTTCCTGTCCCCTCACACTCGCTGCCTTGGTGTCACCCATGACTCTGATCTCTCATTCACCCCACATATTCAGTCTGTCTCAAAAAACTGCCGTTTCCACCTTAAAAAGATTGATCGCATTTGTCCCTTCCTAACACAAGATGCCACTATGGCTTTTGTTCATGTCCTCATTATCTCCCGCATTGACTATTGCAATCCTGTCTGAGTTGTTCTCCTTCATACCCATCTCGCCTCTCTCTACAATCCACCATGAATGCTGCTACAACACTTATCTTTCTCTTCCGTTACTTTACTAACACCTATGTCTCTTCACTAGCTGCCTGTGCGCTTCAGGATTCATTTCAAAATCCTGGCACACAAGGCCTTTAATTTAATGCATTTAGAATACCCACTGCAGAAAGGGGACAGCTGGGGCGCTGCCCTGGGTCGGGCCTAGTGCTTCACCCAAGCTAAATAAACTACCGGTCATGGTGCTCAGCAATGTGTTGCCAGAGTCTGAAATCTTGTGCAGATTATTTGACTGCTGTCTTCCATGCATTACTCAATATCCAATGACTCATTTACAAGATGCTTTTTCCAGCAGTGGTCTGAAAACACATGCCTTTCCTGTTCAAATAAATATGGCTCATAATAATACATTTAAACTGGCTTCATAGAAGGGATTTTCCGGTGCTATAATTGTGAATTCTTTTTCTATTGCATTACAATGCAATCCTGTTTTACTAATGTTGGGAACTGGTTTTAATTCTACATAATATACATAATAAAGATACATTAAATGGAGAAAAAATAAAAATAATACGGTTACATATTATATATTAGTGTTGACAGCTGAGGCCTTTTGTGCAGTCGTGCCACACTCAAGATGACCACGAGCGGATGTCCTGTAGAAAATTACGTCATTCCTTTCAAACTTTGGCACCAAAAAGGAATTTGGCGCCTTCTCTCATTCCTAGCCTTATATCAACCCCAGTAACCCACTACACCTGTCATAGTGTATTCTGTCCTAGTTCTGGCTTCCTGACATCATCTCTGCTATATTGATTACCCTGAACTCCGATTTCCTGACTACAGCTCGTCTTGTATATCTTGCCTTTGCACACTTAAAGTCATGCCCTTTCTCGAGGATCATCAGACAGTCCCGTGCCCGCTCAAACCCATAAGGCTCAACTCTCGGGGGAACTGGTACGAGGGGGAAGATCATATGGCTTTTACTTGCGGGACACAGTGTCCTATACTGCACCAGCATCTCCTCTGGTAGTCTGAACGTGGCAGAATCAGAGGGCCAACATGAGACCTGCAACGGTAGGACAGAAGGTTCTGACATGCAAAGCACGTACAGATGAATTGGATCAATTCACTCAGGTGCTATAAACCTTGTTCTAACGCACAGATCCAGCGTGACAAAAACCACAACATCTAGTAGCACCTGTTCCAGCCCCTGTGGCCCATCCATCCATTTGCCCCCACCTCCGTGTTAAGGTGGTGACCCTACAGCATGTCTTGGCTTTCCGAATCAAATGTTAAAAACACTTCTAATTGATGTTGGCTTCATTCTATTCTGACCGTACCAAGGTGGGCTATGTCATCTGTCTCTCCTAACAGACAAAGCATTGGCTTGGGCTTCATTCCTCTGGGAGAGGAACACTCCACCTGTCCATCCAGAGAGTTGATGGCTGCCATGTGCTCTGTGTTTGATCTCCAAAGGGTGGAAGACCACTGCCTCCATCTTGTTGTTCCATCTGACAGAATTCTCGGACTCTCCTGGACTATGCTGTTGAATGCTGGACCCTCATGACTGAAGTCAACTAGACCAGCGAGGCTCTTGTGGCAGGCTTCCTCAATAGTCTCTCTGATTGCCTGAAGGATGAGCTTAACCCCGTTATAGACTGGAGAAGGAAAGCTGAATTCCCATTTGCCTAAAGAAAGCTCGCCAAACTCTGGACACAAACCGGCTACCCTGATCTGAGATGATCACTTTGGGTAACCCATGTAAGCTAAAGTTATCCTGAGCACAACAGTGTCCAGGGTCGTTTGCCATTCAGTATAGGTTGAAGGATGGACACATAAATCATAGGCAGATGCAAAGGCAGTGACATCTGAATGGAAAATAGGCCACCAAAATTGTCGAGAGATGGACCATGTTAACTGGTTTTTACCTGGATGCCAAGCTGCTTTGGTGTTGTGACATGCGCTTAGTAATTTAATGCGGAGGTTATCTGGCACAAAACAACGACCACTAGGTTTCTCTGTAGGAGTATTGACTTGGGTAGCCAGATTTTTATGATCTGTGAAAATGAGCATTGGCACTGAAGTACCCTCAAGGAGGTGCTTCCAGTCACCAATCTCAAAGTTGTACTCTGCCGGGTTGAACTTCCGCACAGATGCATGGAACTCCCTGGGGTAGGACATTGAGACAGGAGGGTACGTACACCTGTTTCATATGCATTGACTTCAAGAATGAATGGTAAGGCAGGGTTAGGGTGTGCCAGTACTGGAGCTGAAGCAAAGGGGGCTTTGAGAGTTTCAAAAGCCTTAATGGCATCTGGGGACCAATGTTGTGGATTGGCAGGGTAAAAACCCATTTTAAAACCCCAATGCTGCAACTTACCCTGCAGATGCCACTGGTCTTTAACTAATTGAACAGGGAGGGAGACCAGTGGCATCTGCAGGGTAAGTTGCAGCATTGGGGTTTTAAAACCTCAATGCTGCAACTTACCCGGCACATCCCACTGGTCTCCCTCCCTGTTCAATGAGTTAGTCTGTGCTGGGTTAAATGTCCGTACGAGCAGGGCCGGCCCTACAATGGAGCCGACTGGGGCAATTGCCCCAGGCGGCACTTTAGAAGAGGCGGCACTTTGCCGCCCCAAGCGCTTTTTTTTTTGTGTTTTTTTTTGGAAGCGGAGGAGAGAGAGAGGGGCACCGAGTGGTTTTCGCTTACCCGCTCGGCACCCCTCTCTCTCTCTCCTCTGCGGCGAGTCTCCCTGTTCGGTCTCGGTGCCGGCTTGTAATGCAGAGCGCCGGAAGTGACGTCAATTTCCGGCGCTCAGCATTACAAGCCGGCACCGTGGCAGAGCAGGGAGACTCGCCGCGGGACTGTTTAAAGGTAAAGGTGTTATGGCGTCGGCGAAGTTTACAATGCCACCCCCACCCCGGCGTCGGTGGGGGGGGCGGCATTTTAAACTTCGCCCCAGGCGGCGTTAAGTCTTCGGCCGGCCCTGCGTACGAGCGAGCAATAAAGTCGCTCGTACGGACATTTAACTAATTGAACAGGGAGGGAGACCAGTGGGATGTGCCGGGTAAGTTGCAGCATTGGGGTTTTAAAACCCCAATGCTGCAACTTACCCTGCAGATGCCACTGGAAATCCATAGGTTCGCTGTCAGGGGTTAACTTACAAAGACCGTGCGAGTGAGCCTATTGGTCACCTGCAGGGTCTTCCTCTGGCATCAACCAATTGGTTGATGCCAGAGGAGGTCCCTGTAGGCGACCAATAGGCTCATTCGCACTGCCCTGTAACATGTGACGGCGAACCTGTGGATTTCCACTTCCGGGAACTGCCGCGATGCCGCGAAGACAAGGTAAGTTAGAAGGGGGGGGGGGTGGTAGACGAAGACGATCACGAAGATCTTCGTGGTGTGTGTCTTCGTCTTCACCTACGTTTTACCGCCGCCGTCTTCTCTTCGGCGTGTCTTCGGAACGAACACGAAAACGCACTCTTCGTGTTCGTTTTCATGTTCGCCCGAAGACGAATGCACAAGTCTAATATATACAATACTGCCCCCTATTGACTAGACTAATAGTCATAACCATTCCACTCATTAAAACATACACAATACTGCCATCTGTTGGTGGATTTGAGCTTTTAAATATTTTAAAAAATATATAGAATACTGCCATCTATTGGCCGATTTAAATGCTGGCCCACACTTTATATAGAATTTGCTTTTCAACTGTTTATTTTTAACTCTCAAGTCAACCTCTTTTGCTTACCTTTTTATTTACTCTTGCATTTAACCCGCACTTAAACAAGGTCATAATCCCAGGGGTCATATTAGGCACCTTAAAATACTTCCTATTGAACTTTCATCCATATATAGAATGGACAATAACTCATCTATAAGCACTCGTTTTTTGTAATTATAAAAACAAAACACTTCTTTTTATGATTGTCCACATATATTTATTGCAAAAACGAAGTATATACATATTTATAACTAATATTCATTCATCTGCTCCTTCTGCCCATGGATGTTCCATGATGGTGTGCTGCCCAATCGGAGTACATTAAGAGAATGACAAGTGAAGGCGGGACTATATGACGTAGATCCAACAAGCCTCTCCCTGCAAATCTCAAGCCTGTGTCCTGTACACATGAAAGACGAATAAAGCAAGGTGACACAGTCCATGATGAGATCAGAACCCGGAAATAAAGAATAAAAAGCCAGCAACACTCCATGGACATACACAGACCTTTTCTCCTGAGGAAGCCAATTTGCGAAACGCGTAGAGAATAAGTTTATTCAAACATTTTAATCTTTTTTAACTCTTTGTACCAGACCAGCAGTGGATTCTGTGAGGACCAAAATACATTTTGGAACTGTTCTACAGGGTTATTGCCTTTGCGTTAGCCCAAATTGTAAGGGCATTTCTTTATTGTGTCTCCTATTGCAGAGGTACTTTCACCATTGCGGTCTGTTTCACCATTCTAGATTTCTGTAAAGAATAAAATAACCTTTTAAAGAATCACTAGATGGGCCTGATATTTCTATTCAAAGTGTGAGTGGAACTTACACATTTTACACGTATAGTCACACATCTGACAATATCACACTATTTTGATTTTCCCTTTTTTTCCTTCAAGTTACCTAACAGGAATTAAGGTAGACCATATATATTAGCATTTAAGGAGTTTGGAAATTAACAACATTAACGGTGTTACAAATCAACATAATATCACACCTACCTCATATCGAGGCCTCCTGCACCTGATAGGTGTGACAGCTGGGATAGTTACCCCACCCCTGGGCATGCTGGGGATTTGTTACCCTCCAAAGCCTGGCCTGGACTCTGTAAATCTATAGACTGGGAAGTGGAGGCACAGATGGCTTTAAAGTGATTTTATACCCCAAAAATAGGCCGCTCTACACGTTATGTGCATTTATGGGCAAAATCACCAAATAAGGAAAACTTTTTTATCACACATTTTGATGATCTTATCACCATAACAACCAAGGGAATGTTCCTGCTGACGGGACCATCTTGTTGGTTGCTATGGTGACAAAACCACTTTTCAAACTGCACCGGAATCCGTTTTTGCCCGTGACGAGAAAGTATTATTTTCAGAAAAAGGCAATAAAATGCTAAATAATAACTATTTGGGGCCTTTTAAAATATCTGGTACTTGCCGGTGTCTGAGTATCCCGCCGACGGGGATTCCTTTATTACGATAGATAAACCAACACGAGCCTAACGTGACTCCTTTACATGCGAGGCGATGAGGGCTGTAGGACCACAACCATCAAGGGGCCCTTGCCTAAGTGGAATAGCCTCCCAGCAGAGGTGGTAAAGGGTAATACAGTGAGGGAATGTAAACATGAATGGAATAGACATATGGCTCCTGAATCTAAGACGAGACCAACTGATTAAGGTTTGAGTCTTTACAGCAGGAGAAACGGGCAGCTAGAGGGGCACCGCGTGGGTCTTAGCAGTATCTACCGGCAGGTTCTAGGTTTCTATACCAAAAAAATTGTCATTGAGCGTGAAACGTGAAATAACTATGGTTTTGAAAGCCTCTGGAACCCCTTTGTCTTCAGGTTCCCCCAAACTCTTCCTAAATCTCCATTTTTAATCCTTTAAGGGGGCCGGTGACGGCTGCTGGTTAATGAACACCGTAAGGGCTGTTAGACTGAAGAGGGGATCTTTGCTCGTCGTTCAGAAGATTCAAACTCTCTTTCATCTGAAGTTAAACAACAGGCCTTCGTAGCCTCCAATCCACTTCCTTGTTTTGAAGACGCGGGCGGGTGGCGGGCGATGCAGAGAATCAGAGAGTAGGAAGCAAAGTCAAGCAGCCTCGAAAACATTTATTTTTCCAGGAAGAGACGGTAAGCACAGTGTGAGTCATTTTAATAGCTTCCAGCCATTGATGGCCAGACTTCAAAACCTCCTTTTATTCTCTCCAACGGTTGATGTCCACTTACTGACCTATTATAATCTGACTTAATCAAACTCAATTAAAAACTCAGACCGGCGAGAGTGACGAGCCTATTCACAGGGAAAAAGATACCCCTTAATGAATTTATCCATTTTAAAAGTTCTTTTGAGGACCCCAGACGCCCAAGGCGCGGCTTCCTTGACTAAAGCATCCAGCTCTGGTTTGTGTGAACTCTACGTGATGTTGGCTCCCTTTGGTGGAAACTGAAAGTTTTACTGATCTACTTAGAACATCAGCACAGAAAGTATCTATTTTACTCAGAATCAATGGACATGAAGCGAAGACGAAGAAACGAGGGGGGGAATTGACGATGCCGGATCTGATGTTCTGCTTGTTTGGAGGAACTGAAGGCAGATAGGAACTTTTTTTTGATGGCTGTCTTGCAATTAAACTTCAGAGCCAAACACTTCTTGGTGGAAACTCGACGGAAGACGCATCTTATTGCAACGAAAACAATGTTCCCGGCCGATTCTGTTGATTGCGGCGAATCCCATGCGGCGTCCATCGCTTGACAAAAAATTGGCCTTTGTTCAACTTGTGATCGCAGGAGAAAGAGACGAGGGGCTGGTGGATAATCCAGCCATAAAGCGGAAGAAGCCGGAGTCCCACGATGGCTGGAAAGGGTCTTCAGAATGAATCTCAAGTCAAGGACCATTTAGACTGGTGGACGTTGAGTCTTGGTGCAAATGTCCTTCATTTAAAGATGAAGCCAGCCAGATTATATATTTCTATGGTAAAGCCTACAACGCTCAGCTGTCCACCCTGAACGTTCATATGACGTCTTTGTACCAGAGGGAGAGGAGGCAGCGAGGACCTCATTGTCTTCTACAATACAGGTTAAAATCCATTGAAACTAACATAGGCTCCCGACAACTACTGTGCGCGTGGCGCTTTGCCTAGAGTCGTCTTTATCCTCAAATATTATCGGATCTGCCATTTACGAGATCCCGTCGCTTCCTGGTTATGGAACTGTTGAATGAAGGGCTTAGTTACCCTCTGATATTTGCCCCAGTCAGCTGTGGTTTTTTGGTGCAGTTGATTTGCAGGGGATGGGGGCGGAAATGTATAATATATTCTCCTGACAGACTTGGCCCTGAGGCCGGGAGAATTACCCGTCGAGTTCTTCTTCAGGACCCAACCACCGTTACGAGGAGAACGTAGAAGACGGAAACGATTTCTCGGGTCTTATTGTTTTTGAATGCAGAGCGGACCCACGCTGTATAGACCGTGGCCCGGACAGTATATGGCTAGAAAACCTGTATCTGCTGATAAACCACAGTCATGAATAACCTTGATGAGTCCACATCATCTGGAGACCCAACCATGATGAGGTTCCTCCTTATACTCAACTCCTCTCCATTAACATCTGCTCTCTGGACTAGAGGCCCCAAAAGTTCCCTCAGGGCCCCAGGAGAGTCCACATGGGCCATGAGCCCTAGGGAGTTGTTGAAATGAGCTGACCCTGTGATTTTTGAAAATATTAACCATTTAATGACCTGCCGACTGAAGGCGAATCACAAATTTGGCGATTCCGTTGCACTCAAGCCAGATCAATATGAGCCGCTCCACATTCACAAATACCATTTCTGTGCCTTGTGGGTTCTGTGGACTCGCATACTCACCAAGTTCAGTGAAACGCATTGGGAACCAGTTCTAGCTTGGAGGGTAAATCTAGAACGAGCTCCTGAGTTAACAATGTTAGATCAGGTATCCAAAAAATTAAAATCTCCATCCGATTCACATCCCGTTCCCCTCCCCGCATGGACTGGATTGTCACCGATTTTATGTACAAAGTGCACTTTTTTTTACCTGGAACATATTTAATCTTATAAAATGTCCTCTGAGACTTTACTCTAATCTCTGCTCCACGGAGTCTGATGAAAAGAGTTAAGAAGGAACCAATTTCAACACATTTACCCCCAAAAAGGCACAGAGTTTATGATGTAATTGTTACATTGCTATACAATCCAATATATAACCGCAAAAGGAAAACACGAGCGCAAAATTCATTTAAAATAAAAATTTTAATAAATGCTACACCTCTTAATTACAATAATTATTGTACCTTGTGAACTTTCTTTAGATGACTCTATAATGCATAATTTACAGTATACGCTGGGCAAAAAAGTATGAGACATAATACAAAGGCATTAAGATTTACATTAACCCCTTAAATACAAGGGAAGAATTGAGCCCTGGAGAATCGGGCTACATACGGTGAGGCACAGCTGCTGCCCTCCATCATTTTACACACTTTACATAGTGTAACAATCCTTATATACAGAAATATGGTACATAATAATTACAGACCCCCTAATAAGAGCAACAAATAAACACTAAGAGGGGATGGAAAGGTGGCGGGGTACGGAGAACGGGTGCCGCGGGGTGTGGAGAGCGGGTGACGAGGGGTGCGGAGAACGGGTGACGCGGGGTGCGGAGAATGGGTGATGCTGGTTACCCGTCAACCCGTCTTCTGTGGATTCAGGGACCCTTTAGATCCGTCCTCCATACTGGGCTCACCATTTAAAGTCCCTCAATTAACTGCTTTGCTGCCAGTCCGGCACCAAGGCGGTTTCGTGGGTGTGTAAAGCCGGTTTATTGGGTGTACAGGGCCGCTACACTGGTGGCGACATTCGGAAGCAGTGCAGACAGGAGAGGCTCCGCGGGTCTGTGCCAAGGTCACGTGCAAAAGAAAACTGAAACTCAGAAAGGTGATTATCTGCGAGTCCCCTGTCCTGATGTAAAGGCGCAGCGCTGCTCTGTGGGCCGGGGTCCGGTAACCGGCGCAGATGGGTGACATTAATATTTTCAGGGATTACGGACGCGGTGAATGGGGTGGCGGAGTTCATCAGTTTGTAGAACATGTAAAAATATAATATATAGGGGAGTTTAAAGGCACCGGGGTAACAAGTGCCTTCAAATAATGTTCTAGAAGCAGCAGGATTTCCAGAGGCGCCACAATCTTTCCTCTCCAATCCACACGAAGTGACTGCACACAACCCGTTAGCTTAACTGACCGACGTGTTAACTCACAGCCTCCCCTAATCAATAAAGCAGCAGGATCCACACGTCGGACCGTCACTTCAATAAATATCAAACACGACGCAACGCATCTCCAAGAGATCGTTCATTATGTACAGGAGTCTCATACAATCTGTAGGGTGTAGTGGCGATGAGTCTCCCCCACGCGTTTCACATCTCTCTGGCGATTGCGTTCTCCTGGCGACCTCGGTTATCAGACTCTCTCCTCCTGCACGGGGTTTAGAGGGCCACTCCGCGCCCGGGGGCCACAGCCCGCCACAGAGGTGGATGACCCGCAGGAGCCATCTCCCAGACCGCAGGTTCTTTGCAGACATGGGATCCGTGTCCTGACAGAGCGTTCTCGCTGGCAACAATGTCCACCTTTCAGTCGATTCGTTTCCCGAGCACCCTTCCCTCGTACGTGGGGAGGATCGTGTCGTCTTCCTGGATCTCCTCGAATAGCACGCCGTATTCAAACTCATGGTTGGCTTTTTTAAAGTAATATCTGAAAAACAGAGAATAAAGAAACATTGAGGAATGAAGGAAAAGTAACTGCTTGGCGATGGGTCACTGTAAGGACTACTCATTATGAGGTTTAGTACATGTTGAGATATGGTTTATTGCTGGTCCTTATTTGTCCTGTCTGAGAAATGAAATTCTTTCGGCTTCCAGGCATGGCCGGTGACATCACCCACCCTGCGTGGCTCATACCTGTCGCTCCTCTCAAACGGAGGAGAAAGAGACTTGTGCTGTCTACAGGAGACTGAGATCGTTTATCTCATAATACGGGTCAGACTGAGTTTCAAAGCCCCCCCCGGTATAAGGGTTTGGATGCAGCACAGAAGCCCCATCTATCCCCGGGGGTAGGGTAATAAGGAAGCAGGTTAACGTTACATGACGGTGACAGTGAGGTCATACAGGAAGGTTAGACTCACGTTCAGCAAGACATCCTTGCACCGGTATAGTTCTGGCTCCGTACCCATAGTTTCCTTTCTTGCTCAGCTGCTCTTTGAAGTGCCCCAGCGTCGAGCTGTGCGATTTCAGCATCCGCCGGTACGGAATCTCCTCTCCGCAGTAGAAATACGTCACCATCAGCTCGCTGCCGGCCGACAGAAACTTCTTTCCTTCTTTAGGACTTCGGGAGAAAAAATCCAATGTTACTTTGGGTATTAGCGGCTACCGGGGGCGGGCTACCCCAGGCCGCCCTGAATTCGGGCTGGTGGGCCGGCAGGCAGACTAACATTCAAAGCAGCCGCAAAGTTCAACACTAAGCGGCTGCGAGCGGGATTGAATGCGGCCTTCGTGCTAGTAGCGTCCCTGGCGGAGTACCTGGTCCGCCCGGGGTGCCGCTCATCTGAGAGGTGCCACCACGCCGGCTCGCCTCCAAAAACGATGCGCGCAGCAACTGTGGCTGTGCGTCGGGACTTGATCTCAAATCCCGGCGCAGAACACTGAAGCCACGCCCTCCGTCTTCCGCGCTCTCTGCACCGGAAAGGACAGGACACAGAAGAAGAGGAAGAACGAAGAGGAGGAGGAAAAGTGACAGTGATAGAGGAAAGGTAGGAAAATATTCAGGGAGAGTGGATTAGTAAGTGTGTGAGAGTGATGGGTGTTATGCTGTAGTTTATGCTGAATGTTTGTGAATGAGGTTTTCAGATAGCATGGCTGTGTAAGTGTGGGGGGATAGCATGGCATAGGGAGGCTGTAATCACATTCCTATCATGATAGGAGTGCGATTGCTATTATCAATTATATTTTTTTTGTCTTTGTTAACTTTGGTGTGTTAACAACACTTTTATTAAAAGTAAATTACACACCAAAATTGGACAGAAAAATTCAATAACAGTAGCATCTGTTGCAAGGTTGCAGGGGTCTGCTAGGTAGGCACCTTCCCTATTGGTTGCTACAGCCACCACAGCTCCCCTTTTCATTGGTCCCTAAGTTAATGGGATGTGGGCCGCCCCTGACCACACCCCCTGCACTGTGATTTGTTGCTCCCTGATCTAGCTCTCTCCTGATTGGTGCCAGTTAAAGTGTTTAAGATAATGTATTTATGTATTATTCTTTTCAAGATGGTCTCAGGTATAAAGTTGGTGTTTGGTGTACAATAAAGGAGATTCTTACTTGTTCAAGCCTAAGACCGTGTCTGTGTCTGTGATTTGGGGACACTTCATCGTAGAGTGTAACTACTTGGTTACTGGAAGTCTGGCGTATACCGAGGGGACCATAGGAGATCGCTGGAACTATTGACGACAGAGACCATCCGTCTCTACAGGCTCCGTCACAGTATATATATATATATATATATATATATATATATATATATATTGTTATTGATTTTTTTTGTCTAATTTTGGTGTGTTACTTTTAACCCCTTTAGGACAATGGGCGGTCCCTAAACCCATTGAAAACAGTGCATTTGAGCCCATACATGTACAGGCTTTGTCATTAAGGGGTTAATAAAGTATTTAAAAGTTTTTTGTTTTTTTTTGGTTTTGGCCAAGTGAATGCTGAATTTTCAGTTTCGGTCCAGAATTTTCATTTCAGTCCATCCCTACTATATACTAAGCCAGTCACTGAAGCAGTAGGCCTACACCACATCAATGTTTGGCTTAGTATATAGTGATAGAGGTTGTACTGCAGTTTTGTCAGTGTCTGGCTCAATGTATAGTGACACATTGACGGTGGTACAGCGTAATCCCTAAGTACCGTATTGGCTCGATTATGAGACCCCCTGAGACATGCTGCCACTCTGTGTGTCCCCCCGAGACATGCTGCCACTGTGTCCCCCCCGAGATATGCTGCCACTCTGTGTGTCCCCCCCGAGATATGCTGCCACTCTGTGTCCCCCCCGAGATGTGCCCCCTCCCCTAGACTTACCAGTGCAGACTCCCGGAATCCCAGGTGTCTTGCGGGGCCGGCAGGGGACATCTATTCTACGCAGAACGCGTATACAACTTCTGGTGCCGGCACTTCCAGCACGCGCAGACGTTCACCCGCGAGTGTAAACAACCTCCGCTGCCGGCACGTCTGGGGAATTCCCGGCAAGGGAGATTGTTAAAGCACATCGCACAGACGTGCTGGCAGCGGAGGTTGTTTACGCGCATTGCTGCTGCCGGTGAATGTCTGCGCGATTCGCTTAGACAATCTCCCATGCCGGCACTCCCCCCGTGGAAAGTGCTGGCAAGGGAGGCTGTCTGAGCGTATTGGAGAGTAGGATGCAGGTCCCCTGCACCGCTGCGGAGGATCTGTATCCTAACCCTGCTGCCTGCCCGGCCCCCGGAACTGCATGTCCCGGGCGTCGGGCGATACGAATTGCGCATTCCTGCGCTAAACCCCGAATATAGGCCGCACCCCCACTTTAAAGACTTAAAGTGGGGGGGGTGCGGCCTATATTCTGGCAAATACGGTATATAATGATAACAGTTATGCTGTACCACCGTCAATGCGTGCCTCAGTATATAGTGATAGGTGTTATCTTATACCACCGTCAATGTTTGCCTCAGTGTATAATGATAGGTGTTATGCTGTACCACAGTCAATGTTTGCCTCAGTATTCCATAACAGTTATCCTATACCACTGTCAATGTTTGCCTCGGTATATAATGATAGGTGTTCTGCTGTACCACAGTCCATGTGTGCCTCAGTATATAATGATAGGTGTTATGCTGTACCACCATCTATGTCTGCCTCAGTATATGGTGATAGGTGTTATGCTGTACCACCATCTATGTCTGCCTCAGTATATGGTGATAGGTGTTATGCTGTACCACCATCTATGTCTGCCTCAGTATATAGTGATAGGTGTTATGCTGTACCTCCGTCAATGTCTTCCTCAGTATATAATGCTAACAATTATGCTGTACTCATGTCAATGTTTGCCTTACCATAGAAACTATGACACAGTCTATACGAGGGGACCTTAGCTTTATGCACAGAGGAAGCTGCCACCTGAGGTTCAGACTGACCTCCGGCATCTCCCCGCTGCTGCCCCCAATATCCCTGGACTTAATACCTGGGCAGTATCTTCCAGGGGAGGATGGGTAACCGGGGGGCCAGAAGGAGGTCTGCCTGGGGGGCCCTGTGGGAAGGGCTCGTGGGCTTTTTTTTTTTTTCCTTGGTGGGCTAACATGATGGGCGGTAATGGGATGGAGGTCCGACGGCTGCCCTGTTAGTTTAGGTGATAAGGGGGCCGATGGGGGACACTCTGCCCCAATCCAATACACAGCACAGTAAGGGAAAATCCAGCCAGGGGCCCCGGGGTCGGCCAATTAAACACAAAAGGCTGGAGACGGATGTCTGATGCTGGACTTCAAAGCAAACGGCTGCCTGATATGGCAAGGGCAGCGGCGAGCCCGCTTTAATTATTCAGATCACTTTTAGGCTCCTTTTTAGAAAGAAACGGTCATCCCTGTAATTAGACTAATCCAGGAGCAGAGGATTAACTCGTTCCCTGCCACTAACCAGCTGATCTCCTCTTCGTCCTCTATGCACACGCACACACCAGCACGCACACGCTCACACATATGACGCTCACACACCAGCACGCACTCACACATATATACACACTCATATACATGTACACACGGGCTCAAATGTATAAACATACACACAGACTCACCATACATACACGCACGTGCAGACACAGTGCACCCAGGAGCAGGCAGGTGAGGGCAGCTTTACAGTCGCCCACAATCCCCTCACCCCAGTTTGGGGGATGACTTCTCAGAGCCTTTGGATTTAGTTCTACTCTCTTCCGTTAGCGCCTGTTAACCCCTTCAGCGCACCCAATTTCATTCATCGGAAATCATAGGAGGCACCGGTCCGGCTTCAAATTAGTTTTATTCTGGAAACGATGAGAAAACGCAAGCGATCCGCACGTATGTGTACCGCTTTCCAAACATGCCGCAAACAGACCACGCCCACAAAGCTGAGTATGGCTTATCCAATCACTTGCAGCTCTGCCCTGTTACACAAACCATTACACTCACACATGCGCACACACACACACTGGCACACACTCACTTACACACTGGCACACACTCACACTGGCACACTCACTCACTCAGACTTGGCTGTACGTAGACAGGTCAGCAAGTTCCCACTCAAAGCTTGCGTTTAAAATCTGTGAGCGTGCAGCTGTACTCCGCGAGGGCCCCGACGGGTTTAACCCCGGGATGATCTCCTGATCCTTACCGTGGCTTGGGGTGTTTGGAATCCTCGGTGAGCCTCCGACACGCTTCCTCCAGCTGGGCCAGGGTGCTGGGAGAGGTGGCAGAAGGGGGGTCAGCCGGGTGCGAGAGCTGCATGTTCCTGGAGTGACTGTTAACGGCCCCCCACTGGTGATGGTGCATTGGGGGCTCCTCGGACGAGGCTCGGGTCTGTTCCCAGCCGACGGCTTTCTTGCTGCAGAGAAGGACACAAAGAACATTAAATACAGTCCATTAACTATTCTCTGTATTAATAGATGTGCAACACAACGCAGCGGGGGCCACTCTGACACATTTTGGGTCGGTTCTGCAGCTTTATGAATATCTTTTACTATTTGACCCTCCTCGCTCTGTGCGGAACGCGTGATGGCTGCTGTCGAAAGGTTTGTGGTCAAGCATCTATGATACGGGGCGGTCCCGGCACCCAATCGGCTGCAGCACCTGCGCTCAGACACTGCGCTGCGCGACTTCACCTGTGCTGTCTGTGCCGGCTCTGCCGCTCGCTCTCACACTCCATAATCTGCTGCCAGTTCGTGTGCGGAGGGTCCTCGCCAGCGAGATGGTAAATTACAGATGTGCCCTCAAGCCCCAGGTCGCCGGGACACTTTACATCCATCTTGCAGCTTCTCCTGTATAAGGAACCGGCTCTGCTGCTGCTGCAGGGAAAAACTCGATGTAAATAGATAAGCCTCTTCCACACCTTGCGCGATAACATTACCCACGGCTTACGCCGGGGGCCACGGTTTACCCCGGAGGCCACAGCATGCCACAGATTCCCTTAGGTTCACTTACCACGTACTCTCCAGGTACCAGAGAGAATGCTCCACCGCCCTATAATGCGACCAGGATTTGCAACAATACCCCACGGACCCGTCGCAATAGCATTGGACTCGGCAAGCAGCTTCCTCCTCTATCTTCTCCACGGCCTTGGTCAGGGAATGGTGAAGGTGGATACAGTGGTGGTGAATATGTTTGGTGGTCTGCTTGGTGATGAAGCCCTTGGAAAGTTTAGCGCAGGGGTTAACGGTGGCCACTGGTGGTAAGCTAGGACTCTGTGGCCACAGCAGGTCTGGAGATCGGGGACAGGGTTTTTTTTGCCCATTCCAGGAGACTGGCAGCCAGGGGTCTGCAGGACCCTCGATAAGTGGTTGTCTAGAATGGCCTGAGGATCGTCTTCGCAGGAGCCTGAAGGCACCGAGGGAAGCGGCTTACGTGGAAGGACGGAGGTCTCCCGGCTGGGCTGGCAGCTCATTGGGGTCTCCAGTTCTTCCTTTTCTTGTTCCTGTTGGGGAAACCAAACGAAAGCCTCAAAATCTTGACCCGGACCCCCGTGGCCAAAACTGCCCCCCGCCAAAGGACACAGAGGAGAGGAATTATGGCTGAGTGGGCGTCGTCTCCGTGAGGCTGGGATGCAGTCAATACAGATTCATCTGGCGGATACTGAATAAAACATGCGCTCTGCACGCATCCACTCAGTGCATCAATAATATGATTAGGCGTTCCTGAGTGATTGTAACTGTTTTTTCCACAGTTACAATGCAGAGGATGGACCCAGTATCTGTGTGTCCTACGAGAAATAGGCTGAAAACAAACAGTTTCACACAAAACAAAGTCCTGGACTGGTTCATATTGAATTTTACACCATTTGGAACAAACATGCCATTACAAACAAACATACGCGACCGGATCCTGCGTGCCAAAAGCAACAGCAAACAATTTGCACCATCATTTGGGGCCAATCTTCCCAGAGGAGCAGACATTCGAAATAAAGCATGCCTTACAAACCACAGAAAAGAGACAAAAGGGTCTACCAAGTAAATGACATCAGGAGAGGGCAGATACTTGCCATTTATCCTAATCCCTTTTAGCTGGGTGAAACTTCTAACTTGTAAAGGCTGGAAAAACTGCCTAAGGTCAAAAAAAGCAATTTCCACAGAAAGGCTAAAACGCCAGAAAAAACTGCAGAAAAAACGCCAAAACGCAGGTAAATGCAGTGGCAGTTTTCTTGGCAGTTTTCCTGGCGTTTTTCATCAAGAAAAAAACGCCGGACAAAAACCCAAGTGGAAACCTAGCCAACCGCAGGTAAATGCAGTGGCAGTTTTCTTGGCAGTTTTCCTGGCGTTTTTCATCAAGAAAAAAACGCCGGACAAAAACCCAAGTGGAAACCTAGCCTTACTTCAGAAAAACTGCAGTAATTTTTTCGTAAGGGAAAAGGGGAGAGATGGGTAAGAAGTGCTGATGGAAGGAGGGCAGCGGGGGGAAAAGAGTTACGGAGTCCGTGAAACATTCAGTACCAGGCTCACAACTGCCCCGAGACACGCGGCTCTCCCACGGACGAGACATTAAGTGTCACTTTCCTGTCCAACGCTAAACACACCGAGCTGCCCCTTGCCACATCACCCTCAATGCCCCCTGCCACGGCACCCTCACTGCCCCCTGCCACGTCACCCTCACTGCCCCCTGCCACATCACCCTCACTGTTGGTTAAATTAATGGTCCAATTCTCCCCAGAAAGATTTCTTGAGGTGTGGTTCCTTCAGGACTGTCCTCCCCGTCTCCGGTCAGGACCTCTTCACACGGGCACCAAAATGTTGGTTGTGGACAATGATTTGTATATATAACTTTATCGTGGATCTGATAATTTCTCAAATCATAAATTATACAGTTTAATATACTTAAGGACTAAACTGAGCACTATAAATACATGTAGTTGAAAATACCTTATGTGAACTATAGCAGGGGTAACAATGTCCTGCTCTTTCTTTGTGTCACTTCTCAGAATGCTTAGCATATTCTAACACATCATTCAATGGGGCTGTACAGAGATTTACCATGTGTTTACTGATATACGCATTTATCAGTTTACGTGTCCCTGACACAAATGCATTTTTTAATTGCTGCTCATAAGCAGAGTTTGGATCTGGAGCAGGAGGTGGTGTCAATCCGCTATAGATATTATAGGTGGGTCCGACGCCACCGTAGCGTACCGCTGCCGCCAGCAGCGTACCTAGCGGGGGCGGTCCGCATTGGGTGCCGCTCATCAGGGGGGCACCCGGCACCCCTCCAGAGACGGACAGTAATGTCCGCCGCTGGAGGAGCAGGCTCGCAAGGGAGCGGTATCGGAGGTCTTTAACCTCCCTTGAACCCGGCTTAAAATCACTCAAGGGAGCCGGAGGTCTGTTAAAGACCTCCGATACCGCTCCCTTGTGATCCGCGCGGCAACAGCTGCTGTGCGCCGGGATCTGACAACAAACCCCGGCGCACAGCAGCTGTTGCCGCGCGGATCACAAGGGAGCGGTATCGGAGTTCTTTAACAGACCTCCGGCTCCCTTGAGTGATTTTAAGCCGGGTTCAAGGGTTCAAGCCGCGCCCACCGCTGTCTGACCCGGAAGAAGACAGAAGAACTGAAGAAGAGGAGCGAAGAGAAGGAAAAGGAGCTGTAAGGAGAAAAGAGGAAAGGTAGGAAAGCATTCAGTGAGAGTGGATTGGTGTATGTGTGGATTGGTGTATGTGTGGATTAGTGTATGTGTGGATTGGTATATGTGTGGATCAGTGTATGTGTGGATTGGTATATGTGTGGATTGGTATGTGTGTGGATTGGTATGTGTGTGGATTGATATGTGTGTGGATTGGTATATATGTGTGGATTAGTGTATATGTGTGGATTGGTAAATGTGGATTGGTATATATGTGTGGATTAGTGTATATGTGTGGATTGGTATACGTGTGGATTGGTATACGTGTGGATTGGTATACGTGTGGATTAGTATATGTGTGGATTGGTATATATGTGTGGATTAGTGTATATGTGTGGATTGGTATACGTGTGGATTGGTATGCGTGTGGATTGGTATGCGTGTGGATTGGTATGCGTGTGGATTGGTATGCGTGTGGATTGGTATGCGTGTGGATTGGTATAGGTGTGGATTGGTATGCGTGTGGATTGGTATGCGTGTGGATTGGTATACGTGTGGATTGGTATACGTGTGGATTGGTATACGTGTGGATTAGTATACGCGTGGATTGGTATATATGTGTGGATTAGTGTATATGTGTGGATTGGTATAGGTGTGGATTGGTATGCGTGTGGATTGGTATGCGTGTGGATTGTGTGACAGTGTAAACCCCAGGGAGATGCTTAGTGTGGCATTTGGGTACAGGTGCTATCCAGATCTTAAAAATGGGTCCCTGGGGTGGAGCAATTGGAGAGCAGGGTGGGCCAATGCTCCATTTCCCCATTTTGTGGAAATTCCATGCCGGGTTTTCCAGGAGGCAAGAAGTCCACAGGATCCGGTCCGGGATTCCTATGGGGCCGGCATCAGGCACAGGTGCTGGACATTAAAAACCCCTGGAGCCTGATACTCAGAGAGACTGTTGGGGGAAGAGGAAGTTCCCTGTGCTCCCAGGGCAAGGAGAGGCCCTGAAGAAGGCAATCCCTGAGCCAAGTGAGGCAATACCTGCCTGGACATTGTGTGTGCTGTCTGGGGGAGGTTTTCCAGAGCCTGGTGTAGCTGGGTCTGGCTGGGAGGTTGAGATAGTGGGTGATTAGGCTGGTCAGTCTGGACCAGCATAGTTTACTTAGAGAGGGCTCCAATTGGGAGCTAGGTTTTCGTTTTATGATTTGGTTTTGGGGTTTGAGCGATTAAAAATAAAGCGCTATTTTGTTCAAAGCTGCTGTTCCTGACTCTGATTGCCCTAGAGGACTGTGCTTAGGACCCCTAAAAAGTGACATGTGTGGCCCTCATGCTACAGGGTTTGTCACAATTGGTATACGTGTGGATTGGTATATGTGTGGATTGGTAAGTGTGTGAGAGTGATGGGTGTTATGCTGTACCATTTCCAATGTCTTTTTCATGATCTAATTATGCTCTAAAAGTACATCATAACTCCCATCATTCTATACTGTTCCATACAGTGGCAGAGCCTTGCACCCCCACCGCAGGACTCCTGAAAGGTAAGTGATCTTCAAAGAGGGAAAGGGTAGATAGTTAGGAGAGGGTGGATAGGGAGAAGGGAGTGAGACAGGGGAAAGGGGGTAGATAGGGAGAAGGAGTGAGAAGCGGTAGATAGGGCAATCATATTCCTATCATGCCAAGTCTGCGAGTACATCCTAGAATCTGGGTATGCCTGGGCATGATAGGAATGTGATTGCTGTTAATCATATATATATGATTTAATTGTTTTGTCCTATTTTGGTGTGTTACTTACTTTAAATAAAAGTGTTAGATTTTTTTATGGTGTGGGGGGGGTCATATTCGGTTTTGGCCAGGTAAATGCTGCACTTTCGGTTTCAGTCCAGAATTCGTTTCAGTGCATCCCTACTACTAAGCCAGACAATGAAGTGGTAGGCCTACACCACATCAATGTTTGGCGTAGTATATAGTGATTGGGGTTTTGTTACAAGTTTTTATTCCTTTCTTTTTTGGGATAGGGGGGGTGCCAGAGGAGTAGTCCGCACAGGGCGCCAGAACACCTAAGGCCGGCTCTGAATATCCCCATGATACAATCTCACCGCAATATTGGGAAAGACAGAAAAAAAGAAAATCTTTCGGTATTTATAAGATACTAGATCTGGACAGGGTGAAACAAAAGGACCTTGGTATTTATAAGATACCACTTTTTGACAGAGTGAAACAAAAGGACCTTGGTATTTATAAGATACCGTACCTAGACAGTAAAGACAGGAAAATCACTCTCACAGCGAAGTTGTTCACTTGCAATCCCAACACTTGATCACAGATGGCTTCTCACAAGTGCCGGGGGGCGTATTAACAACAACCTTATTTACTGTTCGTTCGCCGTAAAGGACTCCTGAACAGTCATTCACACAGACAGATTCATTCAGACAGGATTTGGGGACATGGGTTGGTATAACCTTCTCTGGACCATAAGATCTCTTCTTCTTAAGGTATTTTGATACTCATTCACCATAAAACAGTCTATGACTGACCCCAACAGTATTACTATAATCACAATTAACAATTCGTTATCACAAAAATAACGACTCACTACTCTCTACATTTCTCTAAATCAGTCTCATTACTCCTCGTAGTATTTCTCATTATCGGATGTACATACGCAGTTATTTATTTCAGTAGTCCCTGACAGACTTTGACCTCTATCCTTATATAATATTCCTACTCACATTTCTGGAGAGATAAATCTTCAAGAGAATGCTGGTGGTTTCAGGGACGTTGTTGCGAAGTGCCTCTGGTTTACAGCAATCTTAGCTGGAGGACTTATGTTATCCCAAATTCAGATTCTTGAGCTGCGGTTCCCTCAGGACCGTCGTCCCCGTCTCCAGTCAGGACCTCCTCACACGGGGCACCAAAATGTTGGTTAAATTAATGGTCAAATTCTCCTTAGAAAGATTTCTTGAGGTGTGGTTCCTTCAGGACCATCGTCCCTGTCTCCGGTCAGGACCTCCTCACAAGGGGCACCAAAATGTTGGTTGAATTAATGTTCGAATTTTATTCAGATCATGCGCATAATCGAGACAAGGCACACAACAAACATAAATCGGAGCGTTGTCTGATTGGTCTATTTCAAGCAGATAACACTTCTTGGCAAAACGTCAAGAAAAGCAGATGCTTGACCTTGCACAGTTTTGAGAGAAGCATGGTTTAGACGTTTTGGCGCAATTTCAAGGATAGCATAATATTTCTGATAACATAAGCATTTTTCACTGCCCCGCAGACACAGAAGACTGCCCCACCTGGCCCACAGAAGCCAAATCTAACGCGGGGGCCAAGGGATCAGTAAAGGTTGAAAATGTAGAGATTCTCCCAGCCACCAGCCCCTGCGCCACGTCTCTGGTACCCTCCGCATGCACACGTATGATCATCAGACTCAATTTCCCAAAACCCAGGACTTTGCCGCTGGCCCCAGGGCTGCAGCCATTAGAAAATTATAGCTGTTCCCGTACGTTCTGGTACATGGCCCTTGTTCCTGGCACAGGTGCGGCAACCACGGACTACAACACACTCTCCGTATAAACCAAACGAAGTGAGGGAGGGACACCTGCCCGTTGGCCTTGATGCTCCGTTGCATTTCGCGCTGGAGCTGCTTTTTCCTGCCCGTTCTATATGAAGGAATCCCGTACCTGCGCCAGAAAAGAACAACAACCAAAGCAGCGGCTCCTGTGCATGGACGGCCGCGATCTCTTATTAAAGATTACATTAAGGGGGCCCTGAAATGAAGCAGACCGCAGAGAACGCATTTCACGTGCGGCATTCACGGCTCTCATTGCAAATTCTGCGTAATCCCACCCAAAAAAGCGGTAAAAGCTGTTCCCCGACATGCACCAGCTACCCCGGGGTGGTGCTAATGGGGTAATGCAATCACCGCTCAGCAATGAAAGCATCAGCCGCCCTTGTGTTAGAATGAAAGTGACTGTAAGGTATGTTTATCCGTGACACGGAATCCCGATGAACATACATGTGCAGCTACTTACACGCTACGGAATCGTCACTGACACAGAATCGTCCATCATGGCATTGCTGGACACCTCGCTTTCATTGGCGCTGGTCGCCGGCGCAAACGCATATCCAGTTTAACGTGGGTGGGGGCTGGCGGGGTCACTCTTTTTATACACCCTGCGAGAGAAATTAACCAATCAGATTAATTCATGAAATGGGGTACCAGGAACCTAGTGCCACAAACCACATACTGGACCCCATACTGGAGGTAACAGGAATCCAGTGCCATAAACCCCCATACTGGACCCCGTACTGGGAGTAACATTAATCCAGTGCCATAAACCCCCATACTGGACCCCGTACTGGGAGTAACAGAGAACCCAACACCACAAACCCCATACTGGACACCTTACTGGGAGTAACAGGGAACCCAGCGCCAAAAACCCCATACTGGACCACGTACTGGGAGGAACAGGGAACCCAGTCCCACAAACCCCATACTGGACCCCGTACTGGGAGTAAACGGGGAACCCAGCGTCATAAACCCCATACTGGACACCGTACTGGGAGTAACAGGGAACCCAGTGCCACAAACCCCATACTGGACACCATACTGGGAGTAACAGGGAACCCAGTGCCACAAACCCCATACTGGACCCCGTACTGGGAGTAACAGGGAACCCAGTGCCATAAACCCCATACCGAACACCGTACTAGGAGTAACAGGGAACCCAGTGCCATATTCTGCTGCCGTAAAGGTGGGACTGGACACCATATTGTGGGCTGCAGGCTTAGCCTATGTCTGCCCCTCTGTATCTGTACAAGGTAATGGCTGCCAGGCTGGCCCCACCGGTGGCCCCAGTGGACACCCAGACCCAGTAACATCATCCCCAGAACACATCTCAGGGGCGCAGGGAGTTGGTGGCAACGCGTTCCGTGGCTTCATCCCTGGATTTTAGGTACAGATGGCTTTTGGCTGCGTCCCTCCTGCTGGCCCTTTAAAACTTTCCCTCCCACTGAGTCACGTTCCTTGGAGCCTCCAGATAGGGGGAGGGGGGGCAAATATCCCCTTTGGAGGCTTTGCCTCTTTACCCAAAGGGATCCAGCAAGTTAACATAGAGGGAGGGGAGCGCTCAGCCCCTTAATGCCATACAGGAGCAAATGTCCCCAAACTGCCTCCGCTTCCTGTGCCTTTTACAGGCTACTTGGAATCAGGTGAATACACCTTGCAATTCCATTTGAAGAAGAGACCTCTGAGGTGTCAGAAGATTATATAACTTTACATCGTATTCTATGTTGACCCAATAGAAGCTACAAACTTCTACTACAGACTCCATTGGACCCCTCTGGCTCGGTCCGTTCTCCTAACCTTGAGAACAGGTCACTATATACCCCAAATACCATTAACTCCTTCACAGCCAGCCCCATTAGACTCCAGACACCAAAGGGTTAAGCCCTCCTGCCTTGAAGTGGTTACTTATACAGTACCTGCTGCCCTTTTCAGGGTAAAATTGGGGCTTCTTTGATCTTGATCTTGCCCTTCAAAGCCTTTCATAAGCTTATCGCCTCCACTGGAGTGTCACTCGGCACAGCTATATAAAAGAGATCACAGTACCCACCTTCATGTTCCCCACAATCAACTGAAGCCCAAGCAAACCTGCATACTTTGCTACATGCCCTCACAACCTGCGATACCCACCTTCATGTTCCCCACAATCAACTGAAGCCCAAGCAAACCTGCATACTTTGCTACAAGGTGGACCAAGAGATCTCCATAATTATCTGTTATTCTGTTATCTGTTTTCTGTATTGTTACAGCATTTTTCCATTTTTATTTGGTAAAATGTATGTCATGCCTGTCACTACTTAAGTGTGTTATATTTTACTTTCTATCTTTCTGCTCCACTAACCCCTTATCTCCTATATCTGCCCTCTTACTGCCCCCGTCCAGTTTAACATTATTTAACACTCTCTATTATAGCCCTCACAACCTGCAATACCCACCTTCATGTTCCCCACAATCAAGTGGTTTTTCGCCTGCCCACCTGCCCCAGTGGTGTCCTAATATATAGACAGTTAAGTACCAGATCTATTTGAACATGCCAGTAGAGGGCACCAAACTGTGGATCCCTTTATTACCCACTACTCTCCACTAAACCTTTCCAGATCCTATCCCTCCCCATCTCTCTGCCATCAAAGCTATCCCAGTACCTCTACACTAAACCTTTATATGTGAAAACTACCTGTATTTGCTCTGCTACTCCTGTCCCCCACATAGTCTTCCCTATTCCTATCACACTCAACCAGCAAACTCAACCTAACCAATCTTATTCCTATCATCTCCAACCATAAACTCCCTCCCGTCTTTAACTGTGCCCTATGGAATGCCTGCTCGGTATGCAACAAACTCGCTTGTATACATGACATTTTTCTATCCCATGCTTTTAACCTCCTAGCTCTTACTGAAACCTGGATCCCCTCCCATGACACTACTGCCGCACTCTGCTTCGGAGGACTACACTTCAGCCACACTCCTAGGCCTGATGGCAGAAAGGGTGGTGGTGTAGGCATCCTTCTCTCACCTCACTGCACCTTCCAGAATATACCAAGCCCTCCCTACCTTTCATTCTGTTCCTTTGAAGTTCATACAATCCGTCTTTTCTCTCCACTCTCTCTTCAAATTGCTACACAGTTCTTTGACCACCTTTCTGCCTAGCTCCCTTTCTTCCTCTCTCCTAATATCCCCTGTCTTATTCTGGGTGACTTTAACATTCCGTTAGATATATCTAACAACTCTGCTAGCTCCAAACTCCTCTCCCTGACATCCTCCTCTGGTCTCTCTCAATGGACTAATTCCCCTACGCACACCGAGGGACACTCACTTGATCTGGTTTTCTCCAGATCATGCTCCCTTTCATTTTTCTCCATCTACCCCTTCCCTCTGTCTGACCACCACCTTCTATCCTTTTCTCCAGTGCTAACCCCTAACAAAACAAACTTACAGCGCTCACCTCATATTTGTAGGCCATCACCAGAAAATACCATTACTCAACTGTCAGCCTCACTTGAACCTCTCTTACCTTCCATGTTAACATTTTCCTGCCAAACAGCTCTACTTCTCCACTCTCATATGCTCCCTTTCTTCCAACCCACGATGCCTTTTTTCTACTTTCAACTCCCTTCTCTGTCCCTCCACACCCACACCACAAACCTCTCTCACTGCCCAAGATCTTGCTACCACTTCAAAGAGAAGATCGAGACTATTAGAAAAGACCTGTCTTCTTTACAACTCCCTCCTACATCACTCACCACCACTCTCTCCACTCCTCCCATACTAACAGCCTTTTCCCCTACAACCGAAGAAGAGAGAGACACTTTTCTTTCTTCCTCTCACCCAACAACCTGTCCCCTTGACCTCATCCCATCACACCTCACAAAGTCTCTATGTCCATCCCTTGGTCCATCACTTACCCACCTATTTAATCTTTCTCTATCATCTTGAACTGTACCATCTGCCTTCAAGCATAGAGTCACTTCTCTATTCTAATACTACTGGATCTCTCTGCTGCTTTTGATACTGTTGATCACCACCTTCTTCTAGACTCACTTGCTTCTATAGGCAATCGAGATACAGCTCTCTCCTGGATCTCCTCATACCTGTCTAACCGTTCCTTCTCTGTCAACTTCTCTGGCAAGACATCATCGCCCCTTCCACTTTTGGTTGGTGTCTCTTGGCAAACTCATCAACTCATTTGGCCTCCAGTATCATTTATATGCAGATGATACCCAAATCTACCTGTCTTCTCCTGATCTCTCTCCATCTCTCATGTCCCGTATCACCAATTGCTTGTCTGCTATTTCTTCATGGATGTCACAACGCTACCTGAAACTTAATCTTCCCTCCCTACATTTCCACTCCACTACCTGAATTCTCTATCACCATTAACAACGCGACTATCTCTCCTACTAACCAGGCCCTATGCCTTGGGGTCATCCTTGACTCAAACCTCTCCCTCATCCCTCACATTCAGTCCCTCGCCAGATCCTGCCACTTGCACCTAAAAAACATCTCTCGTATCCGCCCATTCCTGCTTCATGGGGGAAAATGTCGCCTTAAACAAAGACATTCCGTTGGTTCCTGGGGCCCCGGACAGCACTGGTGCCTTGGTGGATGCTCAGGCTATCATTTTTGAGAAGCCATACCATGACTTTGTAAGTCACCATGTCCGGAAATGGAGTGCTGTTAACATAGCACAACACAAAGAGTGCAAATGTAAAACACAGAACATGAAAAAATGGAGCCGTGGTTCACATAGTAAGATGCACAAAGCGCTTCTGAAAATGAACATGAATGTTGTCTTTGAAAGACCATTGGTTACATATCTGTCATCTCTTCTCCAAAATGAGAGTAGCAGATGGTCCACATGTGCAGAGGATGCACGCCCACAGAACATTTTCTCCCTCTGATTGCATGGTTTTATGTTGCCTCTGTCGCCAATGGTATCATGCAGCATGCCTTTTACAAACCACCTCAAAACATATTACAAGTGTCACCAGTGTTCAAAATGACAAAAATGTATATGATATGTCAGATGGTTTTCTCAGAAAAAACAGTTAAATTTTTCTCCCATTATAACCTATGGGCATTCACTCAATTCTGTCATTCACCTGCCATTCTTTAGAATACCGCTATAATTCCACTTAATCTGCGTTTTAGAACCTATACCTGTACTAGGGGAGTATACATGACAAAAATCTATATATTTCTCTGAAAAACAGGTTAGATCTTTCTCCCATTGTATCCATGGGCATTCCCTCAACACTGTCATTCCCTAGAACACAGCTATAATTCCACCTAATCTGACACTTAGATCATGTGTCTGTAATAGGGGAGTATGTGTGCCAAAGTTTTACGTGATATGTCTGATGGTTTTCTCTGAAAAACAAGTTTAATTTTTCTTCCATTATATCCCATGGGCATTCACGCAATACTGTCATTCACCTGTTATTCCATAGAACAGAGCTATAATTCCACTTAATATGAGGTTTAGATCCTGTGTGTGTACTAGGGGAGTATATGTGCCAAAGATCTATATGATATTTCAGAGGGTTTTGTCTGAAAAACAGGTTTCATTTTTCTCCCATTATATCCTATTGGCATTCACTCAATACTGTCATTCACCTGTCATTCCATGGAAAACAGCTATGATTCCACTTAATATGAGGTTTAGAACGTATACCTGTACTTGGGGAGTATACATGACAAAGATCTATATGATATTTCAGAGAGTTTTGTCTGAAAAAACAGGTTTAATTTTTCTCCCATTATATCCTATGGGCATTCACTCAATAATGTCATTCACCTGGCATTCCATAGAACACAGCTATAATCCCACTTAATATGAGTTTTAGATCCTGTGTGTGTACTAGGGGAGTATGTGTGCCAAAGATCTATATGATATGTTTTAAGATTTTATTTAAAAATCAATTATTCTTTTCCCCTCTATTATAGTCTATGGACATTCTTCCCCATTATAGTTTATGGGCATTCCTCCCCATTAAAGTCTATGGGCATTCCTCCCCATTAAAGTCTATGGGCATTCCTCCCCATTAAAGTCTATGGGCATTCCATTTTGTCATTCGTTTTACTATGTCCCTACTGTGGCCATACTAGACTGAGTCCCAAAGTTGGTATCCTTCAAACTATTATTTCTTTCATCTCTAATTATTTTATCATCACATCTTTACATTACAGGAGTTGTAAATTGGTGGTGTCACTCCGATGTTTCTCAATATGTCTAAAATTTTGCTGCTTAAAGGTTGCCATATCATCAGTTCTGGATGTGTTGCTTATGCTGAGGTGTTTCTGATTGCAATGTATGAACACTGGGTAACAAGTGGCATACCAGCCTACTGTGGCACATTCACATAATGCTTTATGGTAATAGCAGGGCCGGCCCTACAATGGAGCCGACTGGGGCAATTGCCCCAGGCGGCACTTTTGAAGGGGCGGCACTTTGCCGCCCCAAGCGCTTTTTTTTTTAAGCAGAGGAGAGAGAGGGGCGCCGAGTGGTTTTCGCTTACCCGCTCGGCGCCCCTCTCTTTCTCTCTCTCTCCTCTGCGGCGAGTCTCCGTGCTCTGTCACGGTGCCGGCTTGTAATGCTGAGCGCCGGAAGTGACGTCAATTTTCGGCGCTCAGCATTACAAGCCGGCACCGTGGCAGAGCAAGGAGACTCGCCGCAGGACTGTTTAAAGGTAAGTACCGGGGGGGTGGTTAGGGTAGATAATGGCGTCGGCGAAGTTTAAAATGCCGCCCCCCCGGCGTCGGCGGGGGGGGCGGCATTTTAAACTTCGCCCCAGGCGGCATTAAGTCTTGGGCCGGCCCTGGGTAATAGCATTTATTTTTCTCTGGTGTTTTAGATAAACTGGATAAGAATAGGTGAAAATGGCACAATGCTGGATTACAGTTAGTGAGTGCTGGGAGCAGAGCTAAATATTTTGCTGAAGCAAGTTTTTCGCTTCTTTTCGTGTGTTACTGTTATATTGCACATTGTAAAACAAAAAACAAATAGTGTTGAAAAAGAAACAAAAACATGCACCTGCATTCATGTTGATGTGCATATCATCAGCCCCTATGTTAACTTGGACCCGGGGAGACAGTTGATTAAATGTATGTAACCATTAACGACTTCCCTAACCTGTGTCACTGACACTGGTGTACTTTTAATGTACACTTTGCCTACCCTTAAACTGGACATTTTACAACAATCTGGATAGTTGTTACTTGGGTTTCAAATTGGGGCAGTCCTGTCAGACCTAGCATAGTTGGTAGGCATATAAATATTGTATTGATTAATGACAATTCTTAATATGTAATTTCATTATTTTAAATATGTGTCCTTCGTTTTAGTTATGGTAACTGCACTGATAAGAAGAAACAAGCATTGTGGCAGATGTGTTAGATGCACCTAAGGCAGACCTGGAAATTGGACTACCTGGAGCTCTTCCTCTTCTGAGGGGAGTGACTTAGTGAATGGGCACGGGCACACAGCCACTGATGAGAGGGAAGTGGGATGGTCTGATATTCTATGTTTTTATGGGGCCAAACGGCAGAGGCATTAGATTGGTTTTCTATGGTGACAAGAATAATATACCAGAACCATGTTTTACATGTTACACCCCCCCCCAACATGTCTGTACAAGCTTCTTATTCAGCACTGAAAATATTTTTTTCATAAATGAGAAACACAACATTGTTGTAGAAAACAAATACAAAACAGATACTATAGCACATCCAAGATACATAAACACTGTAAATAGTTCTAATATCATTACTATGTTAAAAAAGGTGGGACACTCGCATACCTGAGAATACACAGGCTGCAGGTAACCAACGCCCTTCCTCTTCGGGATGTGGGTAGGCCTGTCTACTGAAGTCAGTGCGCAGTCCTGCTAAGGTTGCGTGCAGGGCTAGCCCCGAACACAGAAAAACTTCATAAATTCTCTGTTTATTATACAGGTGCACATAGACAAGTTACAACATTGGCAAGCAGTACTGATGTATGATATACATAGTGTTATAAATGCCATACATACATGCATGTCAATTTCAACATTTTGCTGTAACATATGAGTGAAACATGCAATTACAATAAGTTATAAGACTGCATTCCATAGTCATCAAGATCCCCGTTTCACAAAATTATAGCATATTAGAGCAACTAAGGAGAATGGTTAAGAATGACATATGATAACCTCTTAACATAATGTAGTAAAAGATTAAAAGAAAGAAATGAAATAAAATTGCTCCAAGGTGTTGCCAAAGTATCTTGTTCACATGTAAAATTTAATTGAAAGAGATGAGATAGATGAACCAAATGAACGCCAGAGGTACGTACAGCCCGAGTTGACCGGTTGTTCTCCTGCTGGGTAAAAGACATAGGTCAATAAGTTTTGGGGAAGATACATAAGTCGTCCAAGGTAGCCATTCGAGCTGCTATCAAATCCACATTTGTGAAATAAAATTCACTCTTGAAATCTAAGCACTAATGGAGGGGGGCTGGTGTCTTCTAAAATCAAGGGATAACCACTTTAGCTGCATTTACCAGGTGTACCGTTTGTATCCACCAAATGTGGATTGGTTGTGGTGTAACATCAGCGCCTCAGGAGAGGCTATAAAAGCAGGGTCATCTACTTCCTTAATCACTCCCACCTCCACATTCCAAAAGGGACAAATACCCGTACACTCCCACCACAGGTGAATGTAAGAGTCCTCCTCCACTCCGGCATCTCCTACATAGAGAAGAGACCTGAGACAGGTAATGGTGTAGCTCTGCAGGGACTTTGTACCAACATGTAAGCAGCTTGAAAGAGCACCCTTGAATCTTACTCGAAATCTCTCCCTTGTGAATCACCCGTAAAATCGTATCCCATTCTCAATCTACGACATATGACTGGACATCCCTCTCCCATCGACTCATAAAATATTGTTTCGTGTTCCCCTGTACAGCGATTAACATGGCGTGAATCTTAGACAAGAAATGTGCGGGCATAGAGCTCCCCACACACAATTGTTCAAAACCCGTCAAAGCCTTGGTGATCACAGGGTTTGGTAACAAAGTGGAGACATAATGTTTCAATTGGTGATAAAGGAAGACAACCTGACAAGGAGGTGGAACCTGCTGAACTACATCACTAATAGAATTGAATTTCTCCCCCTGTACAACCTGACAGACTCCCACGCAGGCAAAAAAGTTATTTGTAGCTTTGTAGCAACTTTTCTAAGGGCCCTCAACGTCGGGGCGATAGTGGCATGTGTACTCGTAGTTAGTTTTTTACAGCAATGCGACAACCAGCGGGCAGCAGAGATGTGGTGAACAAAGAAGAATTCTTAATGGAAACACATTGTTTCAGTGCCACAAATGACCACTCTACCAACCTACGCAGGTGGGAAGCAATCCATTAACCTTCAATGTTTGGAAAACCCATACCACCCTTAAGCCCGGTCAGGTTACGGTCCCCCCACACATACTTCGTAAAGACTCTGTGGCATGCCCTAAAATATGATCTAGGTAAGAAGATGGGCAACGATTGCAATAAGTAGAAAAATCTCGGCAAAATATTCTTTATATATTTATAACTCCAATTCGTCCAAACTAGGAAATGTTTGGGACAGCCCACCTGCGCAGGTCTTCTGTTACCATGGACAGGAGGGCATTATAATTTAAGTGTTGTAGCTGTGAGAGATACGCCAGTATCCAAAGAAAAACTTCAATGTTGTAGGAAGGAAAATTGGGCGTGCCTCAACGCCGTTCTCGCGATCCAGAGATCCTCCGTGGTGACCTTGAGACTCAGGGGATTGGAGCCTTCATAACTGTATGATAATGTGGGTTGACCAATGGATATCAACCCAACAAAATTCTCAGTTACATATTCAAAATGCTTACAATCTTCGGGTTGGCACACTGGGCACCTTTTTTATGGGCAAAACAGTGTCTGGGCCAAGCTGAAATGAGCTGGGTTTTATGTAGTGGACCTGTCATATCTGTAGCATAACCTGGGTGGCCCAATGGGTTTTAACCTGCAAAATCCTCAGTTACTTATTAAAAATTCCTTAACCCTGGGGGTGGGCACACTGGGGACACTTTTTATGGGTGGTGTCTCTGTAACTTAGGGCAAACAACAATCACATTACACTACAAAACACCAATACAGCAATTTATTTGGTAAAAGGGCAGCTGCCAGACAGAAAATTAAGATCTTGGTATACTCTACAGAGGCCATTCATAACTTTAGATATATACATATACACATGATCAGCTTTTATGAGGAGGTGAGCTCAAGACTGGATCGGGGTGAATCGCTGGATGTCATATATCTTGATTTTTCCAAAGCATTCGATACGGTGCCACATAAAAGGCTGGTACATAAAATGAGAATGCTTGGGCTGGGGGAGAATGTGTGTATGTGGGTAAGTAACTGGCTCAGTGATAGGAAACAGAGGGTGGTTATTAATGGTACATACTCTGAGTGGGTGACTGCTACTAGTGGGGTACCACAGGGGTCAGTTTTGGGTCCTATTCTTTTTAATATATTTATTAATGACCTTGTAGAGGGATTGTATTGTAAAGTATCAATCTTTGCAGACGATACTAAGCTCTGTAACGTGGTTAACACAATAGAGGACAGTGCACGATTACAAATGGATCTGCATAGGTTGGAGGCTTGGGCTGGGATGTGGCAGATGAGGTTCAACACAGATAAATGTAAGGTTATGCACATGGGGAAGAAAAATCCAGGCTGGGAATATGTATTAAATGGGAAAACACTGGGGACGACTGACATGGAAAAGGACTTAGGAGTCTTGGTTAACAGTAAATTTACCTGTAGCGACCAGTGTCGGGCAGCTGCTGCTAAGGTAAATAAAATCATGGGGTGCATCAAAAGGGGCATGGATGCCCACGACAAGGAAATAATTCTACCATTGTACAAGTCACTAGTCAGACCACACATGGAATACTGTGTACAGTACTGGGCACCAGTGTACAAGAAAGATATAGTGGAGCTGGAGAGGGTTCAAAGACGGGCAACCAGAGTAATAAGGGGAATGGAAGGACTACAGTACCCAGAAAGATTATCAGAATTAGGGTTATTTAGTTTGGAAAAAAGACGGCTTAGGGGGGACTTAATAACTATGTATAAATATATAAGGGGGCAGTACAGAGATCACTCCCAGGACCTATTTATACCCAGGACTGTATCTATAACAAGGGGACATCCTCTACGGCTGGAGGAAAGAAGGTTTCTACAAAGAGTTTAAAAGGAGCCTGGACGTGTTTCTTGAAAGCAATAATATTACAAGTTATGGATATTAGATTAATAGGGACAGAACGTTGATCCAGGGATTTATTCTGATTGCCATATTTGGAGTCGGGAAGGAATTTTCCCCCTGGTATGGGGCAATTGGCATCTGCTTCATAAGGGTTTTTTGCCTTCCTCTGGATCAACACAGTAGGGACACAATATGTATATAGGTTGAACTTGATGGACTTTGGTCTTTTTTCAACCTTATGAACTATGTTACTATATACATACACTATATGGACAAACATATTGGGACACTTGACCATTACACCAACAAAGACTTTTATGACATTGCATTCTAAATACATAGACATTAATATGTAGTTAGTCCTCCCTTTGCAGCTATAACAGTTTCCACACCCCTGGAAATGCTTTCCATAAGATTTTGAAGTGTTTGTGTGCAAATGTTTGTCTATTCACCCAGTAGAGCATTTATGAGGTCAGGCACTGATGGCCTGGCTCGCAATCTCTGTTCCAGTTCATCTCAAAGGTGTTTGATGGGGTTGAGGTCAGGGCTCTGTGCGGGTCAGTCAGGTTCTTCCACACGAAACTCATCCAACCATGTCTTTATAGACCTTACTTTGTGCGCTGGAACACAGTCATGATGGAATAGAAAAGGGCCTTCCCCAAACTGTTCCCACAAAACCATCATGTGTTCTTTTTGTATATTGTTAATTTTAAAGTTGTTGGCAGTTTATACTTTACTTTTATAGTAGTGCTACAAAAAAAGTACAACCATGTAAAAATGCAAAGAAGGGAAGCTGAGTTTTTCAGTTTTACATCCCACATTTACTTCTGTACATTTGCTGGATAAGCAACATATGAAACATATTTCCCCTATTAAGAAATGGCCTATGTGATCATTACTATCTTTTGCAAAACAATAAATAAATCCCTAGCATTTGTTTTATACCAGCGAAAGTTAACCATAGGAATAACTGTAAGCCCCTTTTAGTTACTTTGAAAAATGCCTAAAATTAATTGCATGACGTCAATACCCCTTAAACATTCTCCTCAAACAAGCATTTGGTGACTCTCTGTTGCTAAGAAACCACCAGAAGCGGTGATGGAGCTTCAAAGGGAAAGCGCGCTCCCGCAAGCCAAGCCACGCCCAAAAGTACTACACATGCGCAACCATACGGATTTTTGTATTGTATAGCCAGCTGGTCACTGTTTTGGTCACCCCCCCAATCTAGGGTTGTACGCGGGGGCGCGCGTTGTTCGTATTCCATCGCACTGCGCGCGCTCCCGCTTTCTCCTTTCCTCTCCTCTCCTCTCTTCCCTCCGCAGTGTAGCGGGGTTCCTGAGGAGGAGGATGTGGTGAAAAAAAATGGCGGAGTTGCAGATGCTGCTGGAGGAAGAGATTCCCGGCGGCCGGAGGGCCTTGCTGGATAGCTATACCAATCTTGAGAGAGTGGCTGATTATTGCGAGAACAACTACATCCAGGTTTGTATGGCGGATAGAAGTGGGTTAAATACATTAATGTGGTGCTATTTTTTTCATACAACATGACGTCTAGCCATATTGGACATATTTAGGTTCTGTGTATATTTGAGCAGGGCGACACGTTACTATACACCCGGACAATAGGACGGCAAGTTCTCGCCTTCTGCTATGGACTGCAGTTTTTGGAAGTCCCCAACCCCCAGCCGGGTGCTAAACTCGGTAGTAGGGTTATTGTTATTCAGTGCCCTGGTCACAAAGGGTTAATGGCCATTAAAGCAAATCCTTCTGGCACACGAATGGATAACATGGCGAAGATTGGCATGCAATTTGCCAGTGATTTCATCATGCAACGAACACCCATCTTTACCCTTCGAGATTGACTCCCTGTCATCCTCAATCATATGATGTTGGCTGTACACTATCTACCAGCTGCATTAAGAGGTTCAACGTTACTAATAGCTCTACTCCAGGCAAACTGCATGGTTTAGGTGTGTTTAGTATTCTCAGTTTACGGTACAGTTTTGAGAATATAAAATTATCGGTAATGCTAAAGCACATGTTTATCTACTGTAAGAATTCCACTGGACTCCATAATTGCCATCTTTTTATATAAATGTTGGTGTGATGGATTTAGGCATCGCTGGCTGCGAAATGGTTAATAATGGTGTGACATTGCACTGTCCAGAGGTGCTTGGTTGGTCCAGTGATCCACTTTGCACATAGAGTTTTAATGCGTTTTATTCCATCCACTTATTTGCAGACCTACTCATGGACATGATAACTCATCAATAAAATGATGAAAAGAATGTCTGTAATTTTCTGATTTCAGCTTTATATTTCAACCCATCCATAAATGACATCTGCATTGAATTATGATGCATGGGATGCATCGAATGGAAAATTATTACATGTGAGATGCCTTTTAAATGTTGTACATCTATATATATATATATATATATATATATATATATATATATATATTCATGGAATATTTTCATTACTTGTCAGCTGCCTGCCTAATGATTTGTCAGTGTTATCGTAAAGTGTTATAAGAGATCATCTTGAGTAATATGATCCCAAGGACGACATGTGATTGTAATTTTAAACATGTCTATAAAACCATAGGTGCTAATGTGCCATTGACAAATAGGCTGGTCAGCACACTTTCGTTTTACAGTCCAGTAGGATCACAGTTCATTGTAGTATTTAAAGGGCTGAAAATATTTATAGAAGGGTTAATGATATTACAGTGGAACTTGAGTTGGGATGATTGCACAGTGAACACAACAGATAACTGAAAATGAAATTCGTGATCATTGCTAATCGTATTTAAATTGACATAATGTATGCGTTGGTGTAAAGTAAGCGTTGACATCTTTTCAATACAAACATGTATAAATCCCCTTTTCCGCCCATTTACCAATTGGAGCAAAAAAGTCTCATCATGTTTTTATGAATCTCGATGAAAAATTTGCCATGTGATCTCATACAGGAATTGGCAGGAGACACCAGAGCACCCTGCTGCCACAAAAGCAGGTCACCTCCAAGAGAATTGCCCTCCAGTGCAAATCTGTTAAATATTTAATTGATTTCCAAATTAAATCTCTACTATTCATTGCTGACTTGTAATTCCCGTGTGATTTATTTGCACTTCAGTTACCTCACACCCTCTCATTTTTGTAGTTCCCATTTGAATTGCTACTGCAGTAGATGTTAGTGAATAATTTCAGATTGAGCTGTGTGGAATATTTTAACATGGTTTTTCTGTCAGTCTAAGCAGAGGGTCTGCATTCCTCGGGGCGTAAATAAAATGTGCGTACATTTTAGAATATATCTTTTGTAAATTTTGAGCAAGATTATTTTTACACAGTGCATTTAATTTTCCTTAAATATTATTAAATCTAAGTAGATTATTGATGTGTTAAATCTCTTCTAGTTTTGCATATTATTATGTTTTATTTACATAGTGCCAAGTATTTACATATATTCAAGGGCTATGACAGAACTAGAATTGACAGAATAATACAAAATGTTACATTTGGAAAAGGGGGAATGATGTGTAGAGAAACTTAACATATGGAGAAGGTGGAAGAGGTTAAAAGCAAGGAGGAAAGTTTCCGCCCACAGAAAGGCTCCTACAGGGAAGTATTTTTTGTTAAGACAGCTGAAATGTGTGTGTGGCAGTGTCATAAAGGGCTCTGTAGATTAAGACATTTTTTTAAATGTAATTCTTGAGGTTATAGAGAGCCAGTGGATGGATGCCTGAGAAGAGCACCGTGTAGCAACAGCATTTTGGATACTTTGCAGAGGAGAGAATGGAGGAATGCCAACCAGGAGCATGTTGGAAAAGTCAAAGCAAGAGATAAGGGAATGAACCATGGTTTCTTGTGATTCATCAACAGGTGCCAAATATGTTTTTGAGGTGCAAATGGCAGGATCTGGCCATGGATGGAATGTGATGAAGGAACGGGCCTGGATAGTAGGAGGGATAGTTGTGTTGCTAACGGAGATTGGGGATTCTGGTACTGGAGTGGAGATGGAAGAAGGAAACATAATGAGTTCAGTTTTAGAAAGATTAAGTTTCAGGTATCATTGTGCTGTCCACAAAGAAATAGCAGGCAAGCAGTTGGTAATTCAGGACATGAGAGAGATCAGGAGAAGACAGCACAATAATTTTAAATATTTTTGTTTTGAAGGAATATATATCCTTCATTCAGATGTGTTCTGTGCCTGTCACCTGCAAGCTTTATCATTAACCCTTGATAAGTTCATTAAATGAACATATAGTGCGCAATTCTATGTTAGTGATATTTTGTAAACGCTTTATTTATTTATACGGGTCACACTATGTTATGATGTGTCTCTTATTTCTGAAAAGTAATTGAAGAGTTTTGAAAATCTCCTGTGATCCTGGATAGGGGATTTGTGTTTAACATTATTACCTAAGTATTCTATCTTCTTCTGGTGTTGGTATCACCTTAATTGCTGTAGCTCACCCTATATTGATTATTTGTGTATTGATTTAACAGGAAGAAGTGTTGATCTCTATTTTTGGGGTTAGTTGAGCACTTTTACTATACTGCACTTTTTGTATAGCACTTTGTCTATTGTTAATTATAGAAAACAAATGCACCTTAATGTTGGGTGAGAATGTAATACACCAATGGAACAGAATAGAAACGATTTGGACCACACTTTTGATGAATTAGAACAACTTCTAACTAAAGAAGTAAAATAATGTGAAATAGCTACTTTAGAAGAAAAGAAAAAAAAAACACCTAGAGAATTAAAAAAATAAAATAAAAAAATCCACATTTGGTAATAACTCAAATTTTATGCACCTTTTAGAATTTTTGAGCTGTACTCCACACAATGGATCTCATCATTAACTGTAAAAGGGAACAACTGTAAGCATTAGATAATGATATAATCAAGTGACAGACCAAACTGGCTGAATTTGAAAATACATCTGATTTCAAAATTAAATCAGATATAAAAAAAAAAAACCTGGAAAAATTTGAATCGGATATCGAACAGTTAAAATTAAATACATTTGATACGGATATGGTGGATTATAAACAAAACAGAATTCAGAATTTTTCTAGTTTTAAATATATAAAAATGCACAGAACAATTTTAAAGAGAAAAAAGTGAAAAAGGGGGGCCACGGCGACTAATGAATGAAGAAAGATTTTCATATTGCACACATTTGTTTTTCGTTTCTTTTGTCCCATGTTGCTTTCGTTCATTATTTGGAAAATGAATGTGAAAGTGAATGCGCAAGTCTAGTGAATATGCCATATGTTGTTGAGCGAAAGAAAAATACATATAAATTATATAAGGAAAAAGAAATATGATAAAAAATCTACTTAATACCAATTAGTAATAGTTTCCAACCATTTGTGGGGAACAAGGGAGATGAATCTCCATCTTTTTAGATGTAAATCTTCTCATAAAAAACAGATGGCTGTATATAACTACTCACACCTCCTGTAGAAATGAGAAATCCCTAAAAATGCAAAAAAGGGCAGGACAGAAGGACACGTTGAAAAGAAACAACCCTTTCTCTTTCAAAAACACATTTTAACAATCAACCAGAAATATGTATTTTCAATTTGAGTAGTACAGCATTAACTACAACCTGAATGAAAGTTTTATTAAAAAAAAGGTTTTAAATTTGGACCCACAAAACGTTTTGTTGCTTTACCTGTGTTTGTAGATATCCAGAAATTCCTTAGAAAATTGTTTAAAATAAATATTAATTGAAAAATCCATTTTAAAATAGTATCTCAACCTCCAAATTTTTTCATACTAATGTAAATGATCCCATCTACATATAAATCCAGTGCTATGCATGTATTTAAATAATTAGTTCATTTAGTAATTAGTTCATACACTAGAAAAATAAAACAACCAACAAAATATGAGTAGGAAGAACATGAGAGTGGGAAAGTAGAGTTGTTTAGAGAGCGAGGGGCAGAGTTGTAGAAATGCAGCAAAACATTTTGGAGTATAAAGTCAAAAGATTTGGATTTCCTGAAGTTGGCTTCAACAGTGCGGCAATGTTGTGTTGCGAAGTAGCTAGTGTAGGAAAAAAGGTTAGTAGGTGGTGGTCAGAAAGAGGGAAGGGAGAAACAGAGAAATCTGAGTGGGAACCTAACCTGGTGAAAATCAGATTGAGTGTGTATAAGTGTAACGTAGAATTAGTCCATTGGGGAAGACTGAAAGATGGTGTTAGCGAAAGGAGTTTAAAGCTTGTGGAGTTGTTAAATATGTCAATCGGAATGTTGATATAATTCAGAATGAGATGGAATTTCAAGAGAGAAAGAAGGAAAACAAGTCAGAAATGTGGTCAAATAACCAAGCTTGGACTTGGCGGGTGATATATCACTGTAATGTGGAGAGAAGTGACAGATCATATAAACAGAATGAAAGGTAGGGAAGACTCAATAAATGTTGAAAGGTGCAGTTAGAGGAGAGAAGGCTATGCATACTAATTCATATGATTATGTGGTCCTTTTACTTTTGTTTTTTTCCCCCCCTTGCAAATGCATGAGTGGATTCTGTAGTATCTTCCCATATGCATGTTCCCGTCCTCTAGTTTTCTTCTGTGCACCAGATGTGCAGGACTGGTCTAAGGATTTTTGTCACCCTAGCCAAAAACTCATTTTGCTGCCTACCTCGGCCCACCTTCTCCCACTCTCCACTTTTTCATTATTTTTCTCCTTCTCTTTGATCCCTACTCTCTCATCTTTCTATCCCATCTCTTTATCTCTCCTCCTCTTTCTATTTTCCTCACCCTTTTCTTTGATCCTCTATCTCATTAGCCCTCCTTTTCCTTATCTAATTTTTCCCATTTCCCTTTCTGTCCTCCCATCTCACTTTATCTCTCTGTTCTCCCCATCTCTCATTATCTCATCTTTCCATTTTCTCTTTATTTCTTCTCTAGCACATTACACGTTTAAACAATGCTTAATTGGTACTAAGGGACCCAAAGTGCGCCAAGAAAATGTCCAACACCATTGCACCACCACCAGCCTAAACCATTGATACATGGAAGGATGGATCCATGTTTTTATGTTGTTTACGCCAAAGTCTGAAACTGCCATCTGAATGTCGCAGCTGGAATTGAGACTCATCAGACCAGGCAACATTCCTTCAGTCTTCCATTGTCCAATTTTGGTGAGGTTGTGCGAATTGAAGCCTCAGTTTCCTGTTCTTAGCTGGTGTTTGACATGTTGTGCATTCAGAGATAGTATTCTGCATACCTTGGTTGTAACAAGTGGTTATTTCGGTTACTGTTGCCTTCAGTCATCTCGAACCAGTCTGCCCATTCTCTTCTGACATTAACAAGGCATTTTCGTCCACCCAACTGTCGGTCACTGGATATTTTCTCTTTTTTTGGACCATTCTCTGTAAACCCTTGGTTGGGTGTGAAAATTCCAGTAGATCAGCAATTTCTGAAATTCGCAGACCAGCTCGTCTGGCACCAACAACCATGCCACGTACAAAGTCACTTAAATCCCCTTTCTTCCCCATTCTGATGTTCTGTTTGAACTTCAGCAAGTTGTCTTGACAACGTCTACGTGCCTAAATGTTAGGGCTGCAGCTAATGATTATTTTCATAATCGATTAGTTGGAAAATTATTTTTTCGATTAATCGGCTAAAAAAATAAATGTAAATTTTTCATTTATTTAAAATAATTTAAAAAACAAACAGCAGAATTAAAAAATTTGATAAAAATGCATTTCTTGTTTTAATTTCCCAACCTTCCCCCCCCAGTTATGCACATTTGAGCCCAGGCTTGCCACCCCGCCCCCTCAAAAAAAATATGCCTTATATACCCTATATGCCTTATGCCCCCTGATATGCTTAATACCCCCACATATGTCACTCTGTCCTCCCCAGATATGCCATAGTGCCGTCATAGATTCACAGACTCGCTCACATCACACTGACACAATACTTTTATAAATAAATACATTAATAATCTTCACTGCCCCCAGAATTTAGATTCCCTTTAGTTTGCCCCCCTTTACCTCTAACTGCACCTTAAGTTAACCTTATTAAATTAATTAAATTAACCCTCAGTCCTCAGCATTAAATTAACCCTTAAGACCCCATCAACCATAACTGCCCCTAGATTAACCCTAACTACCCATCAACCATAACTTCCCCTAAGTTAACCCTAACGACCTCATCAACCATAACTGCCCCTAAATTAACCCTAAACACCCCATCAACCATAACTTCCCCTAAATTAACCCCCACTTCCTCTAACTTTCAGCAGCCCAAATACCGTATTTGCTCGATTATAAGACGACCCTGATTATAAGACGACCCCCCAAAATCTGAATATTAACTTAGGAAAAAAAGAAAAAGCCTGAATATAAGACGACCCTAAAGGAAAAAAAGTTTTACCAGTAAATGTTAATTCATGTAAACTATTTTTTTTAATAAAAGCTATGATTGAGAAAAATATTTTTTTTTGTTTTTATTTCTTGTATTTTCCAACCTGTCCCCCAGTTACGCACATCTGCCCCCAGGCTTGCCACACCAATATGGCACTGTGGCCCATGATATGCCTTTTGACCCCCTATGTGCCACTCTGGCTCCAGAAATGCCTTATACCCCTATATTCCATTCTGGCATTTAGGGGGTTAAAATGCATATTATGGGGCAGAGTGGCATATAGGGAGGTATAAGGCATTCCAGGAGGCAGAGTGGCATTAAGGGAGTTAAAAGGCATTGTATAGAGCACTCTGCCTCCAGAAATGCCTTATACCCCTATATGCCACTCTGGCATTTAGGGGGTTAAAAAAGGCATATTATGGGGCAGAGTGGCATATAGGGAGGTATAAGGCATTCCAGGAGGCAGAGTGCAGTATTAAATGCCCCCTTAACGCCACTCTGCCTCCTGAAATGCCTTATACCTCCCTATATGCCACTCTGCCCCATAATATGCCTTTTAACCCCCTAAATGCCAGAGTGGCATATAGGGGTATAAGGCATTCCAGAAATGCCCTACACACACACACACACACACACACACACACACACACACACACACACACACACACACACACACACACACACACACACATACACACACATACACACACATACACACACACACACACACACACACACACACACACACACACACTTACTTACTTACTTACTTACCGGTGCTTCCAATTTCCTGCTGTATTGCCGGGGCAGCGGGTTGACGTCTCATTCCGCGGCAGCCGGAAGGAGGTGGAGTTGGCAGCGGGGGTTTGTATGCGTCCGTCGCAAATACCTTCCCCGGCTGTCAGAGATGAGAGTTCCCCGCACCGGTGCGGGGAACTCTGATCTCTGACAGTCGGGGAAGGTATTTGCGACGGACGCATACAAACCCCCGCTGCCAACTTCACCTCCGGAAGCACCGGTAAGTGTGTGTGTGGGGGGGACGACACGAGGATCCAGGTCCCCTGCAGCGGTGCGGGGGATCTGGATCTTAGTCTCATAATCAGACCTCTATTTGAGGTCTGATTAGAAGACGACCCCGATTATAAGACGAGGGGTATTTTTCAGAGCATTTGCTCTGAAAAAAACCTCGTCTTATAATCGAGCAAATACGGTATTAATTTTATACTCACAGTAGCCGTGTGGATGCCAATGGGCGGGGCCAATCGGCAGTGACTGGGAGAAAGGAAGCGGAGGGGCCAATCGGCAATGACTGCAGGGAGGGACTGTAAGTAACTGCTGTGAGTTACACTGAAATGGATTATAAAACGAGGGGTATTTTTCAGTGCATTTGCTCTGAAAAAACCCTCATTTTATAATCAATAAAAATCGATTCAAGTAATCGATAATGAAATTCGTTGGCAACGGATTTCATTATCGATTATCGATTTTATCGATTAGTTGTTGCAGCCCTACTAAATGCATTAAGTTGCTGTCAAGCATTTGAACAGGTGTACCTAATTAAGTGGCTAGTGAATGTGTGTGTATGTATATATGTATATACAGGGCTCGACAAATCCCAGGCGCCAGGTCGCCATGGGGACTGATAAATTTTGTCCTGGCGCCTAGGTGTTTGTGAGCCAAACCTATAATTGGGTTTAGGATCCAGATCCCCCGGGGCGTTGCAGGGGACTTGGATCCTCCTTTCCGGCAGCTGCGGGCGTCTGTGCGATGCAGACAACCCCGCTGCTGCCGGCGGCTCCGCCCACCCTCCTCACTGAACGGGGCTGTCACCGCCCACGGAGGTCACTGAGTCGCGGTGGCCAGCTGACTCAATTCTATTTCGGATCAACGGGGACGGCTTCTTAAAACGCCACCCCTGTCGATTCGAAATAGAGGTGAGTCAGTCGGCGACGCTCAATAACTTTCGCGGGCGGCACCAGCGCTGCTCAATGAGCTTTGTTGGCGGTGCCAGCCCCGTTCAGTGAGGAGGATGGGTGGAGGCGCCAGCAGCAGCAGCGGGAATGAATCCAACAGAGTGCACATCGGGGTCAGGTAAGTGGAAGTAACTGGGGGCATGCTTGGCAGTGGGAGGCTGGGACAAAGATGGCTATGGGAGACTGGGGGCAAAGGCAAACTCTGTCCCCAATTTCCTATAGGCATCGTTGTCACTAAATAGCTTCCCATAGTCCCACTTTTAGTGACAAAGATGCCTATGGGGAACTGGGGACAGAGTTAATTAATGGGATTAATTAATGGTGCTTTTTAGTGTGGGCAAAGTGCTGGGGCAAAGTGTAAGTGCAGGGCTAAGTGCGGGCTAGGGTAAAGTATAAGACTGTGAGTGCTGGGGCAAAGTGTGAGTGTAGGGCCAAAAAAGTCCTGGCTCCTAACTTTTTTAGCTGGCTCCTAGATTTAAAAAAAATTGTCAAGCCCTGTGTGTGTATGTATATATTATATATAATATATATTATATATATATATATTACTTGACATACAGTATATTTTCTTGGACTACTACGCGATTCGCGTAGAGCTCTACATGCTGCCTGGACAAAGCAACGGGGACACAGATGCAGGGGACCTTGATCCTCCTGTGCTATGCCCCCCTCAATTTACCGGTGCTTCTGAGTCCACGGTGCTAAGTCTGGGCAGTGTGTAGAGCTCTACGCGATTTGTGTAGAGCTCTACCCGATTCGCGTAGAGCAGAAGTTGTCTACGCGAATCGCGTAGAGCTCTACATGCTTCCCAGACTAAGCACCGGGGGACTCAGAAGCACCGGTAAGTTTGGAGGAGGGAGGGAGTGTTAAATGGGGGGCAAAAAAACATATATGGTTTGATGGGGAAAGTTGACTTGGCCAGGTTCGTCATCCCAAAAAGGATATGCAGGCAGGATGATCAGATGTCAAAATTCCTAGTTAAAAAAACTAAATTGCGCATGCCCCAAAACGGGCCTTTTAGACCCCAAATAACCTGAAAAGCCCATGCATGGGTGGTATCACTGTACTCCGGAGATGCCGCTGACACATATTGGGGTGTTGTTTTGAAGTGACGTATAACAGGAGCTGTAAACTATATACCTGAAGTACAATTTCTGTGAAAAAACCCTAAATAAGTTACTACTACAAACTTTGACAGGCTGGTAGTAGAATGAGTGCATGAAAAGGGTTAAAATATCAGCATTTGTAATACTCTGTGGTGTCTAGTTTTCAAAAATACATTGTATGGGGATAAATTGAATTGGCCGGCTTCAAAGATGTCCAAAATATAAAGATATTAAATAAATAAAAACAGCCTGGACCTCTGAAAGGTTTCATATTGTACAGTGTGAAGCATAACAGTACTGTTCCTAAATTCTCTATAGGAATTCGGGAAAAAGGATGAAAAAGCATTCTCCCACATAGCAGTCACATCATGCGTTTTTGGTTCTCTGCTTTTAATGCTGTAGTAACAAATACTTTAGGGATGGTACCAATGACAGCTGTTAAATCTGCTAATGAAAAGGTCTATTGTGCAGAGCTTTCAATGAACAAGGCAAAAATAAAACCCTTTTTGTTCCTCTGGAAACAGAACTCGCTGAACATTGCTTTAAAAATACCTGTCCAGATTTTTCTTTGAATAATAGACACTAAGAGCGCATAGTGTTGCCATTTAACCCCTTCAGTCCCAGGGGTTTTTGGTACCTCAAGTCCTGGAGCAATTTTGCCATTTTTGGGGTATGTCAGTTCAGCGATTTATTCCCCTTTCCTGCAAATAGTGTACCCATGTAAACTATATATTGTTTTTTCAAGGAGAGATAGAGCTTTCTTTTGATACCATAGTTAGATAATTAGCGGAAAATTTAGGATGAGAAATTTAGTAAAAACTAGTGAAAATTTGAAAAAAAATATATTTCCCCTCTGAATCCTCACAAGATTAGGTAAAGTAATGGAAGCTTCCCTCCAAGTTTATCAATTCAGGTGTCCTGATTTCAGAAATACCTAATTAACATAGAATGTCCATACTTTCCCAGCACTTATAGGGAGCATACTATAAGGTGTACATTATTCGTAGAATTTTTACATTAGGTATGATGGGATTGCAATGCTAATTTTTAACAAATAAACCAAAAATACCCACAAAAATATATATTTCTGTAAAGCAGACAACCTATAGGGTATTATTTTTTATACTTATGGGTTTGGGGGTTGTGAACAGGAGCAGGAGGGTTATACCTTTTTAGGTGTTGTGTTAGGGCAATGTAAGGGGACGTAAGGGTTTTTTCCCTTTTTTATTACTTTAAAAAAAAAAAATATTGCACTGTTATCAGTGCAGTATGGTTAGATGTCCTCTTAGGGACCTCTTGAACATGTTGTTAATGCCAGAGATGTCACAATGACATCACTTAGCTCACTTTGTTTATTATTATTATTTTTTTTTTTTTTGAGGATTCGTGTTTCAGCATGGGAGAAGATTGAGAAACATGGTTTCTCACTCTCCTTCCTGCGATCCCCTGCACCGATCACACTGTGATCTCCATGCAAGTCCCCACAGACTTGCATAGATATCACAGTGTCTGTGATCTGTGCCTCATTGGAGCGATCAGATATCCCAGCAGGGTCGAGACAGACCCTGCAGGGGATATCCTGTCCTCCAATGCCCTATCACACGAAAGGACATTTAAAACTAAAATTTTTTTTACAGTAAAAAAAGCTGTTACAGGAGATTGGGCAGCAATGCTGGGTTCTGCTGGCAGGGGGAGTCCAGGCTATCAAACAACAGCCTGATCTCCCATGTAGCGGCAGGGATGTGTCCCTGATGCTGCAAGGTCAGGACGGTACGCCCATATGTGTTTCTCTAGATGCGGTATGAGCGTATATAGGGGACTGAAGGGGGTTAGAGTTTTTTGTTACTTTCTTTTTGGTAACCAAGCATAGAACATCTTAGTTGTGCTTTTCTGTTTTAAATATAAATATATATATATATATATATATATATATATATATATATATATATATATATATATATATAATATTAACCAGACACATACTGATATTTATATTCCAGCATACATGGCTACTTTTGTATTTCCACTCACACGTCAGTCGTTTGCGATTTTGATTTTCCGTGTACTTTTATGTTTGCGTATAGTATGATAGAATCTCCCCTATAACATGACAAATTTACAATGACAAAGTTACAATGACGTCAACGTCAAAGATCGGCAAATCTTATTTTGCTTACAAACCAATATGACATTGTGTTAACCAAAATTCATAGATTTATACGGAAGGCATACATTTTACTGTTAAAAGTGCAGTGTCTTAGACTTAGAAACAGAAAATGGAAAACTTAAAAGAGTTTAAGAGGAACTGTAACATTTCAGATTATCCCCTTTTATCCAAGGTAGCATGGCTTTTTTTTTTTTTTTTTTTGCGTAATTTGTTAATACAACTCTTGTGGAGCGAGAACTACCTTTTTGCTGCTACATCTAATGATTTCAACTGCTGCCATGTCCACAGGTGACCATGAGGCCAACTATACAGATTAACAGGAATGTTGTAAACAATCTCTAGGGTTTATGATGCATGTTCTGTCTGCATGTTACAACTTCCTACTAGGCCTTCCGGTGGAATTCAATTTAATATAACATGGTAGTATGAAAGGTTATTTCCTCCAGGTTTTCAGATATAAATCTATCTAAGTAAGTAAGGGTTTTTTTATTATGGTGTATTTATTATCTACATGATTATGATTGATTTTAAAATTCTGATTCGTGACATATTAGTAGCTTGAATGTATGTTTGGTGTAATATGCATGTGTTTTTTTTATTCTTGCTGACTTTAATATCTAAATATCACAAACAATTCAGTTAACGTTAGTATTTTAACTGACACATTGTATGGATGCAGTTCAGATACCTATATCTGGGAATAATACAGGGTAAAAGAGTATCTGTCTTGGCAAAAGCATGATAATTATGCAAACAGTGGCCACTATTCAAGAGTAGGTGGTGAACTGTTGACAGAGCTACTCATAGAGAGTATTATGAGCCTGTTGTGATTCCTGGAGAAATTAAGGTGCATTGCTAATAAGCCAGCATCCTTGGTAATTCCAAAGTCTAAATCGGGTACAGCAGAAAAAGTCCCAGGTTGTTGTTCATCTGGTTTGTCATTATGGCAACTCCTTAGATTGGACAAATCTCGCCAGCCAGGCAGCTGTGGCTCAGAATGCTACTTTTAGTTTTTGTTCAATTGCAATCATTTGCTCCTAAAACTGCTACATAATTTTGGCCATCCTTGCTTTACTAATGATTAATGTTTGTTTCAGTTTAAACTGCACATGACACTTGTTTAATTTTAAATGCTTGTCTTTTTTATATAGTCTGCAGATAAGCAGAGAGCCCTAGAAGAAACCAAAGCCTACACAACACAGTCCTTAGCTAGTGTGGCATATTTGATCAACACATTAGCCAACAATGTCCTTCAGATGCTGGATATTCAAGCTTCTCAGCTTCGGAGGATGGAGTCCTCAATCAATCATATATCGCAGGTATAAATCATATGTCACTAGAGCCAACTTGTGGAGTATATAAACATATGTAACTTTGCTTGCAGGTAGGTAACCTTTTATTGTCTCATTTTGTCCACCGTATCTTTGCTTAACATAGTACTTTATGCTGGGGAAAAAAGTCGCAAGTCCAAGTTCAACCCAGCTGTTATAGAAGAAACCCCCCCCACATTAATGTGATTTCCACTAGTGCCTCAAAAAATGGAAAAATCCATCCTGACTCAAACCCCCCATTTCTCACTTTATTAACCTTTATATACCTGTGTTTTTCCATCCATTCAGTCCATTTTTAAAGGCAATAATTGAATTTGATAACACAGCCTTTGTATGTGGTGAATGCCACATCTTTATTGTTCTTGCTCTCTCTTTTTCCTGATTTTGGTAAAAAGTCTCAATGGAGTTCATCTTGTTCGTTGTAGTCCTAAATGAAGAGGTCATCATAGAGCGGTAAGTCTGCCCGCTGATGAGCGTGCATGTGTCTATGCTGCAGCCTCAATCAGCAAACATCAACAAGAGAGCTCCCTATAGGATTCCCATGATTGCTGTGCAGTGGAACCCCTGTGACCATAGAGATCTTTTAAGTCATTAATGACCCCCCAGTGAGTAGCTATAAATTGTGCACTGCTGTCTGTTAAAGAGAGATAAAGAGCAGTGTAAAATAGCAGTGTAAAATAAATAAGTTACGACTATATGTATTACTGATGAAACAGCTGCGTTAAAATTGCAGTTACGCTACTTTAATGCCCTTCTAAACCATATGCTTTTATGGGGATAATTTGGAGTGGCCAATGTCCCGTTTTGGACTGTCTCTGAAAACTCTACATTTGAAAAGTGTTCCTTTTTTTAGCCTTGTAGCTTACACAAAACATGCAGAAACCAATGAATGTGGGGCACAAAATAAAAATAAAAATAAAAAAATAATGTTGGGAGAGATTGGTGATGTAATTCCTGAAAGGTCAAAATGGTCCAAGTAAATTCCCTGGGTTGTCTTGTTTTCAGTAACATATAGTTATGGATGGTTTTAAGATCTGTGACCACTGTTGTAGTAAGGGTCTCCCACCTTTCTAAATTTGGCAATAACTGGAGCTCGGGGGGGGAGCAATATGCTCCCTGTAATGTTTACCCCAAAATGTAACAAAATAAATGATAATCCTAAACCTATAAGGTGGTAGGATTTACCTGATGTTTGCTTAGTTGCATCTCAGAGCAAAAGTCATGGTCTGCAGAGAGCTTCCAAAGCATCAGAGGGATCTCATTGTTGAAAGATAAGTCAGGAGAAGGGTACAAAATAATTTCCAAAGCATTAGATATACCATGGAACACGGTGAAAACAGTCAACATCACGTGGAGACAATACAGGACAACAGAGGCATTACCAAGAACTGGACGTCCTTCCAAAATTGATGAAAAGACCAGAAGAAGGGAGGCTTACAAGAGGCCTACTGCAACATTAAAGGAACTGCAGTAATTTCTGGCAAGTACTGGCTGTGTGTTACATGTGACAACAATCCCCCGTGTTCTTCATACGAATGGGTTATGGGGTAGGGTGGCAAGACAGAAGCCTTTTCTTACAAAGAAAAACATCCAAGCCCAGCTGAAGTTTGCAAAAACAAACAAGTCCCCCAAAAGCACGTGGGAAAATGTTATGGTCTGATGAAACCAAGATTGAACTTTTTTGGCCATAATTCCAAAAGGTATGTTTGTCACAAAAACAACACTGTACGTCACCCCAACACAGTGCCCACAGTGAAGCAAGGTGGTGGCAGCATCATGCTTTGGGGCTGTTTTTCAACAGCTGGAACCGGGGCCTTAGTCAGGGTAGAGGGAGTTATGAACAGTTCCGAATACCAGGCAATTTTTGCACAAAACCTTCAGTCCTCCGTTAGGAAGATGAAGAGGAAGTTCACATTTCACCACGACAATGACCCAAAGCACGCATCCAAATCCACAAAAGCATGGCTTCACCAGAAGAAGATTGGCGTTTTGGAATGGCCCATCCAAAGCCCAGACCTGAATCCAATTGAACATCCGTGGGGTTATCTGAAGAGGGCTGTGCACAGGAGATGTCCTCGCAATCTGACAGATCTGGAGTGCTTTTTCATAGAAGAGTGGGCAAATATTCCTGCATCAAGATGTGCCATGCTAATAGACTCCTACCCAAAAAGACTGATTGCAGTAATAAAATCAAAAGGTGCTTCAACAAAGTATTAGTTTAAGGGTGTGCGCGCTTACGCAACCAGGTTATTGTGAGGGTTTTTTTTCCCCTCAAAGGTTTCAGTTTGTTTTGCTATTGAATTGTTCAAGTTATAGGTCACATTAAAGGTGGAAAAAGTTCTGACATGATTTATCTTTGTCTCATTCTTTAAAATCACAAGAACATGGCATTTTAATAGGGGGGTGTAGACTTTTTATACCCTTATTATTATATTCAGTATTCCAAAGCTTTCAGATGTAGATTACTGGTAATGATAAAGAGCACATAGAAAGTCTGTTTTGTTGCTCTGCACCTTCCCCAGGACCCTGAGGCAACCTTGTCCATCTTAAGGAATATAGGTTGGTATTCCATAAAGACATAATCAAAGGAGTCATTTTTAAGAAAGTTAAAGTTGCAACTTAAAAAGAATATCCAGTAGGTAACCCGTAAGAATTATGCTCACAGTACCTGCTAACTGTTGCTACCCTGCTTAGACCTTTTTTCCTCTCCAAACATGTCATACTTCCCAGCAAAACATTTCACCATTTCACCGTTGCTGTTAGTATTATTTTATTTATATATAACCCCCTCGTAGTAACAAGTACTAGAACTTATACAGGAGGAAACTTGTATTATCCTCCCATGATTCCATACCCCTTTTTATACCTCATAGGATCTTATACTGTTGCAAAGTTTGTCTACCATTATTACACAATCCTTTCTAGTTAATGAGTTCTTAATTATTACCTCATTTAAGGTATAATTTGCAATCTTGGTACAAGCTTTTTTAAAATAATTTTTCAGTTTGAACCAACATTATTTAGTTCATTGGGTAAGTGGTAATATGTCAGTGTTGTTATTTTATGTGTGTAATATGGGCTATTTACTCAAAAATATTATTTCTAGACGGTGGACATCCACAAAGAAAAGGTTGCTAGAAGAGAAATCGGAATTTTGACAACTAACAAGAATACTTCTCGAACACACAAGATAATTGCACCAGCAAACTTAGAGCGACCAGTGCGTTACATTCGAAAACCAATTGACTACACAATTCTTGATGACATTGGGCACGGAGTCAAAGTAAGTTATTCTAATGGTTATTTTTATAGATAAAAAATGTTTTAAACAGAAATATATGGATCCTTGGTTTCAGTGCTCTGAAGGTTGTATTGGTGAGAATATACCATATGTGCTCGATTATAAGACAACGTTTTTTTCAGTGCAAATGCTCAGGGTCGTCTTATAATCAGACCTCAAATAGGTCTGACTATGAGACTAAGATCCAGATCCCCGCGTCGCTGCAGGGGATCTGTCACCAAACTCCCCCCCCCCAAACTTACCGGTGCTTCTGAGTCCCCGATGTGTAGCCGGGGCAGCGTGTAGACGTCTACACGATTCGCGGTCTCCGCAGACAACCCGTGCTGCTAACCGCACCTCCTTCCGGCTGCAGCGGAAGTTGCCTACGCGAATCGCGTAGACGTCTACACGCTGCCCGGACGAAACACCGGGAGTCAGAAGCACCGGTAATTTATTTATTTTTTTTTTTTTTGGGGGGGGGTGTTAAATGGGAATCATAAGGCATTTCTATAGGCAGAGTGCTCTATGAAATGCATTTTAACCCCCTTAATGCCACTCTGCCTCCAGAAATGCCTTTTAACCCTCTATACGCCACTCTGCCTCCTGAAATGCCTTATACCTCCCTATATGCCACTCTGCCCCATAATATGCCTTTTAACCCCTTAAATGCCAGAGTGGCATATAGGGGTATAAGGCATTTCTGGAGGCAGAGTGGCATTTAGAGGGTTAAAAGGGGCATCGTGGCATTTAGAGGGTTAAAAGGAATATCATGGGGCACAGTGGCATATAGGGGGTTTAAGGCAGAGTGACAAGCCTGGGGGCAGATGTGCATAACTGGGGGGCAGGTTGGAAAATAAAAGGAATTAAAAACAAAATATTTTTCTCAATCATAGCTTTTATTGAAAAAATAGTTCACGTAGTTTACATGAATTAACATTTACCGGTAAAACTTTCTTCCTATAGGGTCGTCTTATATTCAGGCTTTTTCTTTTTTCCTAAATTAATATTCAGATTTTGGGGGGTCGTCTTATAATCAGGGTCGTCTTATAATCGAGCAAATACGGTAATTTGGTTCAGTGTGTGTTTAAAAGAGGGAGGGGGAGAGAATTCTGCATTGGATACAAACATGACACAGTAGACTTCTGCACATGGATAAAACACATTTCGGACAAATTTTTCATTTTCTTTGGGGAATTCTGTTTCCTTCCATTTCAGTTCGGATGAAATTCTTAATAGCTTTTCAGTTCGGAAACAAAATTGTCGTCACTTCTTATGTCTTCTGTATTCTTTCTTGGTCCGCTTCTCTCTGGTATTTTCTGTGTTGTCCAGTCCTCCTGGAGTGCTTCTGCAAAAGAGTGTACCCTCTGTGCACACCCTTGAGGGAGAGGCTGTCCCTATGAGGTGTTCCTTGGCTCTGCACATTAGCGGATCTACCTCAAGAGGCTAGAAAAATGCAGATGGATTTGAGGAGAAAGAGGTGCAGAATCGCTTCTTTTTCTTCGCATTATCCTGGCCTCTTGGAATATTTCTGCAAGGACTGAGCCATGGGATGCCCCATGGGGACAGGGCCATTCCATGCCAAATCGTCACAGATCCCAACCTCTCATGAAACTTTGCAGGATGGTGGAGGACGTGAAGTAACTTATGTATGCAAAATTTTAGCGCTCTGTGGTGCTCTGTTTCTATAATACTCAGTCTCGTGGTGTGGGCAGTTGGTTAAGGATGCACCGACATATCGGCGGAAAATGCCGAAATAAAAAACGGCCAAAATCATTTTCGATTTCGGAAACGGATCCAGAGTTTTCATTTCGGCGCATGCCTACGAGTGGTGCAAGGGACTGGTACAGGTGTACTTGGAAAGAGGCATGTGTAAGTAGTGCTTACTTGATAAAGTGTGTGGCAATGAAAGGGTGCAAATTAAACAAACTAATGGAAGAACAAGATATTCATCTATCCACTTACCACCGCCATATGGCACAAATGAGACACTTGTCAAGTCCACTGAAAGTCCATTTGAGTTATTCATTTCTAAGTTAATCAGCAATCCTATTTTAAATGCTTGAAAGATGATATAGAGAATGGCAAAATAATTTTGTTGTATGACTTTGCAGAAAATTAATCTTCCCTACTACAAGACCAGGTGCAGGGTTTATGCCCAAGCCGCAGTTCATCCACTTTCAATTTATTAGAGAGAAACTTCAGTAGGGAATTTGGTATGTACAAACTCAGTGATTTGAGACTGTTTGAAACACAATTCAATACCTGTAGTGTACATACATTTCAAAAAGCGTCTCATTCAGCTTTTAAAAGAATACTTGCAAAATGTATCTAAGATGTATTTCTCAGATGGGTGTGCAGTCCAATACAAAAACAGGAACAACTTTTCAAGCATTTGACCTGGAAGCACCCTGGACTTTCAGGTCAGTGCTGGTTTTTTTTTGTTTTTTTTTTTAACGCTTTCAATGCTGATGTTCCATTGGAGCACAGGATTGACTGATATTTAGTCCCCACAAGCTTGTGGGGACAAATGTTAACCCCTGCAATGCCACGAATGTGTCATACACAATTGTGCAATTGAAGGGGTTAACGCTGCACTGTCGCTCTCAGGGAGCGATCAGGCAGCAGGGGAGGGTTGGGGCTGGTTTGTGGATGTGGAGACCAAAGAACCCTCTCCCCCTGTCCCTGAAGCTACCTCTATAGACCAGCCATTGCAGGGGGGAGTCTCTGATGACTGCTGTAGGCTTCCATGCCTACAGGAGTAAAAAGGCTTGTGGGGGCTCGTTTTTGCTGTTGCTGGCCTGCCTGGGCTTCCAGTCAGACCACCAGCAGCAGAGCCCTGTACAAAACGGGAATTAACCCCTAAAATGCCCCGATCGCGGCATTGAAGGGGTTAACGCTGCACTTTCGCTCTCATGGAGCGATCAGGCAACACTCAACCCCCTTTCCTGAAGCTGCCTGTGGTTTCAGCCTACAGAATCACTCCGTGGGAGTGATCTCAGGCTCGGGGGCGGGCTCTGAGTGGCTGTGCTGTCTGCCCAGACTCCTGGGCAGACAGCAGCAGCAGCGCCCCCGCGATCACAGGCTGACAAACACCTAGGGTCGAGCCCTGATCTACACTGATCAAATTATGACTCCAAGGAAGTTCAACCGGGCAAAAGACAATATCAAGAACATTAACTTTTGCATATATGTGTTAACAAGAAATAATTGAGAACGAGGAGTTTCTACACAGGCGACATGAAGAAGCTAGGTCAGTAACTGGAACTTAGACAATTCATGCTTTCAGACCGGAAACAAGGAATGAATTAATAAAGCGGTTTACTACAGTTTTCAACAACTAGTAAAGTGCAGCAAACAAACATCCCACATGAAAAATTGTCTTTGGAAGAAATAGGTTTTGTAACTTGCATCTATGATGATCGTGGTTAGGTTGTGTCATGAATGTGAATGGAATGTCGCAGGAGGTTTTGATCAATTTCCTACAATCCAATGGCCCATCCCCATCATATGTGTATCCTCACCAGCTAGACGTATTGAACGCTTTTTAAAGCAAGTTCTCATTAAGGTAGATCCAGGTACTGCAACAAGGTGAACTTACACATTTACTGCTGCGGACAGTTAACGCTCAAAAGAAGCACGGCAGAGAAGTAGGCACTAACTTTCCCCAGTTACATAGGACATATTTCATTCTCTGATACAGTAATTTCCTAAATAAATGCTAATGTATTTCATTGCATGTGAGCTATGCTTTATTATTATTTTATTATTATCCTGTACCCAAAGCCATCCCAAAATAAAGCTTATACTAAAGATTGAATGCATTTAAACCGTATAACATTCCCCCCCCATAACAATTGGATTTTTAGATATTCAAGGCTAAAGGTCCTATCATGTGATATTGAAATAAAAAAATCAATATGTAAATTTATTTTAATAGCTTCCTTAGCTTCAAAATAAGTTTTTCCCAATATGAAGGTTCCAGCTTAATTAGAAGCAAGGTTAGGATGTGTTTTTTTTTTTGAGCTTGTATGTGAAAATTTTGTATTTTTGAATACCCAGCATAACTAAGCGCTAAAATTTGCATATATACGTTACTTCATGTCCTCTGCCATCCTACCAAATTTCATGAAAATCTGAGCTGGTCAGGTTGAAAAGTTCACTTTTTGTGTGATGATTTTGGATGGAATGACCTGACAGCTTCTCCCCCATTCCTTCAATTGAGGGAGTGCTTGGAGGCTCCACCATTTTGTGGAAACGCTTCTTAGAAGAGCAAGAAGAGTCGAGAAGCAAAGCTGCGGAAAAGTAGACAGCTCCCTGATTTTTTTTTGTTTTGTTTTGTTTTCACTACCCCATGTTTTCAGATATTCATACTAATTAAGAACATTTGCAAATTTCGTTAAACTTTAAATTTGTCCAAATCTTATTCGACGAGTTTGCTTGGCAGCATACGCTTGACTGATGTGCACTATTTAAATCCATAATGCTACCCATTATTAGATGGAATTTCAAGACTATCGTGTAAAAATGTAGAAACATCTGTAGGATTCAACTCGAAGAAACATAGAATTTGGCAGAATGGAGCTAGTATAGCCTGTTCTTTTTTTTTTCTACCTCAGATCACACCTGGTCTTGTCCTATACTTAGGACAGACGTATGCCAATCTCATTCATTTTTGTTTAATTCTATCGCTGTATTCTCATCTGCTAGTTCTACTAGAAGCTGTTCCACTTATCCACTGCCATATTGGAAAATAAATATTTTCTTGCATAAAACTGACCTTTTTGTTTCTGATTACTTTATCCTTTGAACAATGCTCTGTTTTACTATTGTTATACTGTATTAACAGTTAAATGTATATCTGTACTATTGGATCCACCAATATATACCTGCATTGCTTTTAAATACGTAAGCCCGGTATTAAAAATGAACATTTTATTTGATTCTGTTGATTTGTGCAATTATATTTGAGCCCCTGAAATAATGGGACTGTGTATGAAAATGGTTGCAATTCCCAAACATTTAGTACAATGTTTTTGTTCAATCCGTTGAATTGAAGCTGAAAGTCTGCACTTTTGCATCTCTGTTTCATTTCAAATCCATTGTGGTGGTGTACAGAGCTAGAATTATGAAAATGGTGTCAGTGTCCAGATTTCCGGACTTAACTCTATTATATGGACTCGTTCCACTCCTGATTAAAATTAAGCCTGTTCAGTTTACTTTTTTGCCTTCACTTTATGTTGAAATTAAACTGTTTACAGTAGCCCAGACTGACTTTCCGACCTTGTCCAAGATCTCAACCAAGACATCCTTGTTAATGAATATTTAAACAAATGCTGAACCGTTCCTTGTAGTGATTGAAGTTATTTCTTGGTCTCAATGTATTGTAATTCACAGTGCTTAGTCGTTAACACATAATGTATTCTCATAAGTCTAGCAATGTCAATGTTTTTTTTTTTTTTTTCTTTCATTTTATTTCTGCTCGTTTTTACAAAGGTCAAACTAACTTTTTCAATGCCCTTTCTTCTACTTTGTTTGCTCCATTTATGCATTAAGTGGTTGCTTAGATTCAAGGTAAGACTTTATTAGGGATTACTTTCTCTCTTCATTTATAGTAGAATGTTACACATGGAGAGCTACACGTAAAATTACACTTCATATATATTGTTTTGTGCAGTTTAAAAAAGGATAATCAGTTTCACACAGTGTAATATTACATGAACCTGATTTTAAATCATAGATATTCTACATTTCCTGAAATATATGTGACTATTCTCTAATAAGCTTATCCAGAATGATTTGAGCTCAACCTTGTGTAATATTCTTTTTATTCTATATGCAGTGTTCTCTCATTTGGAGGCTAGCTCTAGTACGTTTGGTCAGCTCAATTTACTCATTAGAATATTGCTTGTTTGTTTTTCTGCAGACTGCTGCCTAACCTTAGTCAAGAAGCATTGTTGGGTCTTCTGTGCATTACTTTGGCCTTTTAGTTCAAGGAACAGGCATCCTTATTTGTTGACCTGACTGTTCCTTTAGTTCTGCTTTGTATAATGCATAGTCAAATCTTTAAATAAATCTCCCAGGAATAATGCCAAGGACAGAGGCGAACGCTACCATGAATGGACTGCAAGTAGGGAATATATTTGTAACACTGCATATAGAATGAGGTTACCTACCCTGAACACCTTCTGTCTCCTTTGTCAATTCCTTGTGTCTTATGTATAAAGATGTACCTTGGACCAGGCCCGATGTTTGTTGTAAATGTGGAATACATTTTGTGCTTGCCATGCATGCTATATACTGCATAATTTAATCTGTTTCACTCTTTTTTTTTGGTAGTGTTCAATTTTATGTAGCTAGGAAAATATGTATAAAAGTTTAATGTACTTTCCTTAGTAATAATATGGCCTCTCAGTTAAATGCCTGGAGTGTGAAAATTAGATTGTGTATTAAGTCTTCCACGAGAGCAGATGCCAGTGGACAAATGTGAACTTATTTTGTGTGTTTAGTCGTAGACAGAACTATGCTTGGCTAAACACACAATAGCATCTACAACGTTGTTGGCATGCATTTTCTGAAGATCTGACCATAATTTGTTCAGTGACCAAATGGAAAAATATGTCCATGTTTTCCATGTAAATTATAAAACTACATTATAAACCCCAATGTTTCTTGTATATTTGGCAGCAAAGAATCTTTGACGATTTCCCTACTTTTTTTTTGGTAATTTTATAGTTCATCTCTTCAAAAGCCCTTTAACCCCTTAATGACAAAGCCCGTACATGTACGGGCTCAAAATGCATTGTTTTCAATGGGTTAAGGACCGCCCATTGTCCTTAAGGGGTTAAGCACAGCCAATTGTTTTGTTTACAAGAAACTGCCAGTAATGCATGATTTTACCTTATTTCTTTGCACGTTTAATAGCTGTTTGTACCATGTATCGCTATTTTCCTTACATCTAGGTCAGTACACAGAATATGAAGATGGGAGGGTTGCCGCGTACCACTCCTCCCACGCAGAAGCCACCTAGTCCACCAGTGACTGGCAAAGGAACTCTTGGGTAAGTGTGCTTTTTATTTCTTGGAAAGGATAAAAAAAAGGAAAACGTACATGAACCTGAACATCATTTGGACTAGTTGCCTAAATACTTTGTGCCTTCATGACTGTCCCACGGTCAGAGCTCACTTCAAATATTAGTTCTGTGTGTCCATGTTTTCTTAGTTCTGTATGTCCATGTTTCATGTGCATGCCTTTCTTTTTAGCCATTCACTGTTATGTGTGTAAAAGCTGAGAAGGAAAGACCTGCTTGCCTGCTTTCATTTGTACGCAATGATGCTCTTAGTCTAATGCCTTATTGTATGAATCTCTAGAATAGGGCTGCAACTAACGATTTTTTTCAGAATCTATTAGTTGGCAGACTATTTTTCCGATTAATCGGATAAAAAAATATAAATTTTTCATTTATTTAAAATAATTTAATAAATTAAAGTAGGATGTAAAAAACAAACAGCAGAATAAAGAACTTTCCCAACCTACCCCCCCAGTTATGCACATTTGAGCCCAGGCTTGCCACACTGCCTCCCAGAAATGCCACATACCCCCAGACATGCCACACTGCCTCCCAGACATGCTACACTGCCCTCCCCACATATGCCTTATATACCCTATATGCCTTATACCCCCAGATATGTCACTCTGCCCTCCCAAGGTATGCCATATACCCCCCTGATACGCCATAGTGCACTCATAGGTTTGCAGACTCGTTCACTGACACAATACTTTTATAAATAAATACAGGGTTAATCTTCACTGACCCCGGGATTTAGATTCCCCTCAGTTTAGAAACATAGAAACATAGAAACATAGAAAGTGACGGCAGATAAGAGCCAGAAGGCCCATCCAGTCTGCCCAACCTCTGAGTACTCTCCTTTAGTACTTGCCCTTATCCTATATCTAGCTTGGCATTATGCCTATCCCATGCTTGCTTAAATGACCTCACTGTATTAACATCTACCACTTCCACTGGGAGGCTATTCCATGCGTCCACTACCCTTTCCGTAAAGTAATATTTTCTGATGTTACCATTAAACCTTTGCCCCTCTAGTTTATGCTTGTGTCCTCTTGTTGCGGTTTTATTTCTTCTTTTAAATAAACTTTCTTCCTTTACTTTGTTGATTCCCTTTAAGTATTTAAATGTTTCTATCATATCCCCCCTGTCCCGTCTTTTTTCCAGGCTATATAGGTTAAGATCCTTTAACCTGTCCTGGTAAGGTTTATTTTGTAATCCATAAACCATTTTAGTAGCCCTTCTCTGCACTTTCTCCAACATATCTATATCCTTCTGGAGATATGGTCTCCAGTACTGTACACAATACTCCAAGTGAGGTCTCACCAGTGATCTGTACAGCGGCATGAGCACTTCCCTCTTCCTACTGCTAATACCTCTCGCTATACAACCAAGCATTCTGCTAGCATTACCTGCTGCTCTACTGCATTGTCTACCTACCTTTAAATCCTCAGAAATAATTACCCCTAAATCCCTTTCCTCACACGTTGAGGTTAGGACAGTACCAAATAGTCTATACTCTGCCCTTGGGTTTTTATGCCCCAGGTGCATTACTTTGCATTTATCCACGTTAAATGCCAATTGCCACAGCTCTGACCATTTTTCCAGCTTACCTAGATCGTTTGCCATTTGGCTTCTTCCTCCAGGAACATCAACCCTGTTGCAAATTTTTGTGTCGTCGGCAAATAAACATACCTTTCCATCAACACCATCTGCAATATCACTAATGAAAATATTAAAGAGAATGGGTCCAAGTACAGATCCCTGAGGTATCCCACTGGTAACAAGACCTTGTTCTGAATATACGCCATTGACTACAACCCTCTGTTTTCTGTCACTCAGCCACTCCTTAATCCATTCAACAACATTGGGATCTAAACCCAGAGATTGCAGTTTATTTATAAGTCTCCTATGTGGGACAGAGTCAAAGGCCTTACTGAAATCCAGATACGCAATGTCTACTGCACCACCTTGATCAATTACTTTAGTCACCCAATCAAAAAAATCAATAAGATTTGTTTGGCAAGATCTTCCTGAGGAAAACCCATGTTGTTTTTGATCTTGAAAGCCATGTGACTTCAGATGTTCAACAATCCTTTCCTTTAACATTGTTTCCATTAATTTTCCCACTACAGATGTAAGACTAACTGGCCTGTAGTTGCCCGACTCCTCCCTACTGCCTTTTTTGTGAATGGGCACAACATTCGCTACTTTCCAATCCCCAGGGACAACTCCCGTTACCAATGATTCGTTAAATATATCAGTTAACGGTTTTGCTAGTACACCCCCAAGCTCTTTTAATAACTTGGGGTGTATCCCATCAGGCCCCATCGACTTATTTGTCTTTACCTTAGACAACTGAAGTAAAACCTCCGCCTCGATAAACTCACATATTTCAAATGATTCAGTCTTTTTTCCCAACTGAGGTCCCATTCCATCATTCTCATCTGTAAAAACTGAACAGAAATATTCATTGAGACAGTCAGCTAAACCTTTATCCTCTTCTACATATATGCCTTTTGTTTTTAGTCTAACTAATCCTTGTTTAACTTTCCTTTTCTCATTTATATATCTAAAAAATGTTTTATCTCCATTTTTTACTGATAGGGCAATTCGCTCTTCTGCCTGTGATTTGGCAGTTTTTATAACTTTCTTTGCCTCTTTCTGCCTAATTTTATAGATCTGTCTATCTTCCTCACTTTGGGTATTTTTGTATCTACTAAAGGCTAACTTCTTGTCTTTCACGATTTTGGCCACTTCTGCAGAGTACCACAGCGGTTTCCTTAATTTTTTACTCTTACTGACCAACCTAATACAATTTTCTGTTATCTTCAATAAAACAGCTTTTACAAAATCCCATTTCTCCTGAACACCATTTAAATTGCCCCAGTCTGATAATGACTCCTCTATACATTTTCTCATTTTAGAAAAGTCAGCTTTTCTAAAATCTAAAACTTTTGTTTTTGTGTGGTGTGACTCAGTCACTGTTTGTATATTAAACCACACAGACTGATGATCACTAGATCCCAAACTTTCACCTACAGAAATATCTGTTAACAAATCTCCATTTGTGAACACTAAATCCAATGTGGCCTCCTTACGAGTTGGTTCCTCAACCACCTGTTTTAAAGATAATCCCAATAAGGAGTTTAGAATATCCGCACTCCTGGTACAACCAGCTACTTTCGTTTTCCAGTTCACATCAGGGAGATTAAAGTCACCCATGATTATAACATCCCCCTTCACTGTCATTTTAGCTATTTCCTCCACTAGTAGATTATCGAGTTCTTCTACTTGTCCTGGGGGTCTATAAATCACACCTATGCGAGTTACTTTACTTTTGCCAAATTGTACTGTAACCCAAACCGACTCTAAGTTCTCTTCACCAACTTGTATTAAGTTAGATTTTATGTTATTTTTCACATATAGGGCCACCCCTCCCCCTTTCCTGCCCTTTCTATCTTTTCTATATAAAGAGTACCCCGGTATTGATATGTCCCAGTCATTTTTCTCATTATACCATGTCTCAGTAACAGCCACTATATCAACATTCTCAGTTGCCACAACTGTTACAAGTTCATGGATCTTATTCCCTAAACTGCGAGCATTTGTAGACATGACCTTCAGCTTGTCATTTAACACCGATGCTGCAATCACTTTCTGTCCTTGCTTTGGGGGGCAAAACATATGCTTCTCCCTATTATCTTTATAGACCAAGCCCCCAGATCCACCCACCTGGTTACTAAGTAAATCGCCTTCCCTTTCTATACTGTCTAACCCGGTATTTATTCCCTCCCCCCCCATTCCTAGTTTAAAATCTCCTCCAACCGTCTAACCATTCTCTCCCCAAGCACATTGGACCCTCTTGCATTTAGGTGCAATCCATCACGACTATAGAGATTGTACCCCAAAGCAAAATCAGCCCAGTGCTCTAAGAACCCAAAGCCCTCCTTCTTACACCAAGACTTCAGCCATGCATTTAGCTGCCTAATCTCCCGCTGCCTTTCTGGTGTAGCACATGGCACAGGTAGTATCTCTGAGAATACTACCTTGGAGGTCCTTTTCTTAATCTTACTACCCAAGTCCCTAAAATTATCTTTTAGGACACTCCATCTTCCTCTTACTATGTCATTGGTGCCAATGTGCACCAAGACAGCTGGATCCTCACCAGCCCCTCCCAATAATCTATCCACTCTGTCCGCAACATGCCGAACCCGGGCACCCGGGAGACAGCAAACCATTCGGTTGCTGCGATCAGAGCTACAGATTACCCTGTCTGTTTTCCTGATTATTGAATCCCCTACCACCACAACCTGCCTGGGCTTTCCTTCCTTTCGGATCCCCTGCACATTGGATGAGCTGCTCTCCCGGCTGTTAGGGAGAACAGCTTTTTCCGCAAAGCCTACCTCTGAGTCTGCCTCCCCAACATGCTCACTTAAAAGGGCAAATTTGTTGGGAGGGAGAGACTCTGGGCTGGCTTGCCTCTTCCTCTTCCCTTCCCCACTGCAACCACGTCTTACTGTCACCCAGCTATGTGCCTGACTCCCTTCTGACTGATCTCCTCCCTCATTGCTAGGGGCCCCATCTAAACTTTGCTCAGTGAGCAACAGACTCCTCTCAAGGTTGTCAATCTCTCTCAGTGTTTCAATGTGCCTCTTAAGAGCACCAACCTCAGCTTCCAGAGAGACCAATTGATCACACTTACCACAGCGATATGGACCCAGGAACTGCTGTTCCAAGCATGCATACATATGGCATGATGTGCACTGAGTGAAATCTCCAAGCTTGCTCATTCTTTATAAAGGGACGCGAGTATAGAATTTAAACAGTTGCTTTATGTCACTTACCCTCCTTGCTCTTGCACTCTTGTGTTGCACTAACTGCTGTGGTGCACAAACTGGTCACTTACAGAAAGCAAGTCACTTAGAAAATGCAAGCCCCTTACAGTGAGCAACCACTTCCTTATATACAGAGCAACACAGTTAATTGATTATAAACCCCACCCTTAACTAATTACACTATAGAAAATGGGAGAAAAAAAAAAAACCAAACAGTTAATGCAAAACACACAGTTTTTTTTTTTTGTTTTTTTACCACAAACCCTTCAACCCTCTTGTTGCTGGTTGAGATACAAACCCACTGTTGGTATACTTATAATACCACTTCTCTGCCGCTGCTGTGGTGCACAAACTGGTCACTTACAGAAAGCAAGTCACTTAGAAAATGCAAGGTATTATATACTTATAATACCACTTCTCTGCCGCTGCTGTGGTGCACAAACTGGTCACTTACAGAAAGCAAGTCACTTAGAAAATGCAAGCCCCTTACAGTGAGCAACCACTTCCTTATATACAGAGCAACACAGTTAATTGATTATAAACCCCACCCTTAACTAATTACACTATAGAAAATGGGAGAAAAAAAAAAAACCAAACAGTTAATGCAAAACACACAGTTTTTTTTTTTTTGTTTTTTTACCACAAACCCTTCAACCCTCTTGTTGCTGGTTGAGATACAAACCCACTGTTGGTATACTTATAATACCACTTCTCTGCCGCTGCTGTGGTGCACAAACTGGTCACTTACAGAAAGCAAGTCACTTAGAAAATGCAAGGTATTATATACTTATAATACCACTTCTCTGCCGCTGCTGTGGTGCACAAACTGGTCACTTACAGAAAGCAAGTCACTTAGAAAATGCGACGGTATAGAAAATGGTTTGCCCCCCCTTTACCTCTAACTGCACCTTAAGATAACTTTTATTTAATTAAATTAACCCTCGGTCCTCAGCATTAAATTAACCCTGAAGAGAAGACCCCATTAACCATAACTGCCCCTAAATTAACCCTAAACACCCCATTAACTATAACCACCCCTAAATTAACCCTAAACACCCCGTTAACTATAACCACCTCTAAATTAACCCTAAACACCCCATCAACCACAATTAACCCAAAACACCCCACTAACTATAACTGCCCCTAAATTAACCCTAAACCCCTCATTAACTATAAATGCCCCTAACTTTCAGCAGCCCAAATATTTTTATACTCACCAGTTAGATGAGTTCTTGAGCCATGTCGACGGTATAGAAAATGGACGGGGCCAATCTGCACTTTGGTCCCACCCCTTTCTTTCTCCCTGTCCCTCCTTGCAGCCAATCGGCAGTGACTGCAGGGAGGGACTGGAAAAAAGGAAGTGGGTGGGCCAATCGGCAGTGACTGCAGGGAGGAACTGTAAGTTGGAGCTGCTGCTGTGAGTCACTTAAACGGACTATAAAACAGGGGGTATTTTTTCAGTGTTTGCTCTGAAAAAACCCTCACTTTATAAAAGATAAAAATCGATTCAACTAATTGATAATGAAATTCGTTTAGTTGTTACTGCCCTACTCTAGAACTACACTAATGTGGAATCTAAAGAATTCATATTTATGCAGAAAACACCCCTTGCCACAAAGAGTAATCCCTAAAAAGTGTTATAGTTATTGTAATTACATAAGCATTTTTAGGGAAAGGAAACATGAACAATAAAGATATATCTTTTTAATTACCCTGCAGTCTTCAGGTATACGCTTGGGACTTCATGCTGGCTAAAGCATATTTCAAAGTGTAGCATATAGGAACAAAGGTATTTGTTTGGGGGAAATGTTGAGATTGCATTCAGCTAAAAACAGATTCAGCAATTCCATATGTTTAGGAAACTTCTTATTGCAGCAGGTAATTTCTTCAAAGGCTTTTGTTTTGTAGACATCCGAACTAAGTGTTGTCTCTGTTCTCAACCAATGCTCTGCAAAGTGTTTAGCAGTGAAGGGGTTGAAACATATAAAATCACAAGTGCTTTCAGTCGTGTTTTCTTTTCCATTGAATTTTTAAGCTTTCTACAAACTGCTACTTTTTACAATTCAAATTAAAACCAACCCAAGGTTAAGGCAACAGGGTTAAGTCTTCAAGAAACTTTTGTCCTTAAGTCCCAGGCTCAGGGCTATCACTTGGAAGTTCATTTTTCTTTTATATTTTATTTTGTTTTTCTTGAAGGCGACACTCACCCTATCGCACATTGGAACCTGTGCGTCCCCCTGTGGTACCAAATGACTATGTACCAAGCCCCACACGTAACATGGCTCAGTCACAGCAACAGAGCCCTGTTAGAACAGCTTCAGTCAACCAGAGGAACCGCACATACAGGTATTCTTTTTTAGCATACATGCCAAACAGTGGTTGGCACCTAATGACAAAACATGAGATTTTAGAATTCTACCATTGGGCATTGTGGAGCCATACATTTCAGTGAGTGTGTGCAGTGAAAAGGAGCTGCATTTATATCAGGAGTTGGACCAAAGCAACATTCTTTTACTGGATGTGTAGCTAAAAAACAAAACAAAAAAAACCACTTATGATCATCATTACGTCATCTCTATGAAATGCTCAAAATGTTGTCCGTCACTGTGCAATCATATTTTAAGACGCCTTTACAGTAATGTCCTGCCTTTTTAGAAGAGCACTGCTCTACTAGAGTTTACTAAGTTATAAATATATTTTTGTTGATATCTTCATTGCTTAACCCTCTTTTTTTATGCTATTTCCCCTGCTTTGTATGCATTTTTCATTTTCATTTTCATTTGATAATGGACATCAGTAGCTTATACATTTTGCTAACAAACTCCTTCACTACTACAGAGCATCAGGGAGTATAATGCAACTGCCTGTTTTTAATTAATTGTATTGTGGATGGCATATCATTGTGTTTTTTTATTTATTTTGCTAAGATTTCTTCAGAGTCTTTACATTTTGGTAAGAACTACATGCCAAAGCGTGAATTGTTTTCAAACTGGTCTTTGTCTAACATTGCTGAGCATGTTATTTTGGTCCTGAAAATGTTTCTTGTATGTTTGTATGCAGTTGGGTTACTTGTGTACATGTTTATTTTTTTGTTAGTAATTGAAAAGTGGTCCACAATGTGACAAACCATGCTATTAAATGAAACAAGCGTCATCACTAAAAAGGAAAACATAACTTCCCTTTTACCTGTCTGTTCATGAAGGCAATACCCTCCTTAATTCTGCATGACTTTCTTTAGGGCACAAATAGTTCTCCATAGGAATTCCAGTTACATGCGTGTATCCTCACATTATAGAAGCTCTTCATCTGTTTAACTACATTGTCCTGTCGTCTCAGTACAAAAAGAACTATCTCTCCCTGCCCCCACTTTTACTGAACAAACATCCTGACGCATTTAAAAGTATCCATGCATATATGTAGACAGTGACAAAAAATGCAAAATATCTATTTATTTTTAAAGTAAGTATTTGGATATTTGATTGGTAAGTAATGCATTCACCTCTCTTAGTCTCACATGGGATTCTCAGTAAAAAAAAAACAAGGTCTATACCTTCAAATATTATATTATCTATCATGTAATTACCCATGCCAAAAAGTGCTTATTTTAAATTGCTGCAAAGACATGTTAGACTGCGGGAAAACGTCTTTGTCAACAGTAAATCTACACGAAGGGAGTAATATGAGGGTGTCTTTAGAAATAAATGAGTTATGGTGTCTCTACTTACATAATGAATTTCCTTAAAATAAACGCAGGGATTGTGATCTTATTTTTGAACTGTAACAAAATTCTATGCATGCCAGATTTGGGTCATTTAGAGTCGAGTAACTTTCCAGCGAGAACTTTGAGAACTTTCATCAACGTTTTTCTTTGTCCTGTATACATTTCAGAAATACTACAAGAATATCTTGGTTTGGTCTTACAAAAGACAAACATTTTAATGTATATTATTAAAAACTGCTAATGTTCTGATTGCTGCTTGTTATTATACTGTATAAGAAAAGTATTACATCAACATAATTGGCAATATTTTATCGAAGTAAACATATACTATATGACCAAAAGTAGTATGTGGACATCCCTCCCAATTATTGAGTTTAGGTGTTTTGGCCATGCCCTTTGCTAACGGGTATATAAAGTCAAGCATATAGGCAACTATCTCCATAAACAAACATTTGCAGTAGAACGGGTCGTACAGAGGACCTTAGTGAAATTAAGTCATGGTTATAGGCCGCCACCTTTGCCCCAAGTTTCTGCCCTGCTAGATCTGCCCCGTTATTGTGTAGAGGAAGCATCTAGGAATAACAATAGCTAAGCCAGAAAACAGTGCTGGTGTGTAGCTTGTAAAAAAACACCTGTCCTATTTAGTGTCACTCACTATAGAGTTTCAAAATGCCTCTGGAAGTAATATCAGCACAAGCACTGTACCTCAGGAGCTTCATGAAACGGGTTTCCATGGCCAAGCAGGTGTACACAAGCCAAAGATCACTATGCACAATGGCAAACGACAGCCAGAGTGTAAAGCACATCACAATTGCACTCTGTAGTGATGAACCACACTTTACTATCTGGAAATCGGGTGAGTGCTACCTGGTGCTTACTGCTTAAACATGTGTATATCCTTCTACAATCGATGAGCATAAAAGTAGTAATTATTTATTTATCCAAGTTGCTTGTGTATGACTAGACCAGCAGCCGGCGTCTCCTCCATGCACATAGCTTTTTCAAGTCTTCATATGAAACCTAGACCACAAAAAATGTACTTAATCCATAAACAAGACAGGAATTCTGGGGGAAGGAGACAGAGGCAGAAAGATACAAAGACGTTGTACGTTTCAAGCAACTGAACAGCTCCTAATCATAGTCCTATAATTAAGAGCTATTTAGCTTGAAACACGTAAGGTGTTTGTTCCTGCAGCCCCCTTCCCAGTTCCGGTGAAGGGTAATGTTAATGCTACAGCACACAGACATCTTAGACAAGTGTATTCTTTCAACTTTGTGGCACAGTTTGAGGAAGGTTCCAACATAACTTTGCCCCATTGCACATGGGTCCATAAAGACATGGTTGGATGAGTTTGTTGCAGAAGAACTTGACTGGCCCTCACAGAGCCCACACCTCAACCCCAATACCTTTGGGATGAACTGGAATGGAGTTTGCTAGCCAAGCCTACTCGTCCAACATCGGTGCCTGACCTCACAAACGCTCTACTGGATGAATGGGCAAAAATCCCCACAGAAACAGTTTTGAAGGCTGAATATAATATCATATATTATAACAAATATTTATTAACTAATATAATATATATATATATATATATTAATGAATATATTTGTTAATAAATTAGTTAATACATTATATTATATTAGTCTTTTGTCACCAGTAGTGCCTTAGTAGTGCAGCTTTGCTTAATACTAGGTTAGTATTTATTTTTAAGCTGTGTTTCTGCACCTTGTGGAGTTGTGGGCCCACATTTTTTATATATAAAAATACATAAATAGCAATCAAAAACATTCATTCGAAAAAATCCAAAAATATACATGGGTCCAATATATATACATCCATTTATTAAGGATATTGCCCTAATATCCTTTGAATTATATTGAACCATTTTATATAGAATTTATACATTCACAACACAACCAGTCAGCAAGCGAGAGAGAACCCACAAAGCAAAAGAAGAAATAAAGCAGGGAAATCTCTGGACACTGGTCCCATTGGGGTATAGCCTTAGAATCCTTATGAGTCTCTTGACACCTTGATAGAGGAGAACCTTTGACCACATGTGTGTAAAACAGGAGTATGTTCTATTATATAAAACCACATTTTACAACTAAATTACTCGACAAAAGGATATTTTTTATAATACTTGTAAAGGAGTCAGAGTGTATATCCACCATTTCCCTATTATAACAGGAACATTGTTACCATTCATAGGTTACTTGGGTACCGGGCTAGACACTCCCCTGGAGTCAGGTAGTGGCCTCCTCTTGCATCTTGGTTTGCATCTTTCTAACTTTTTTGTGCAATTTTGTGATGATATCTTAATGATGCTTACCTGCACATAGTGTAGGCACCTGCTTGAAGTCTAAATTTACACAAAAATTATTTTTTGTTCTATATGCTCGTTTTTTTTTTTTTTGGCTTAATTTAATAACTTCCGGGCCCAGACAGTCCATCTGGCACACAGGGCAAATGACTGGTGGATGGTGCCAAATTGTACCTTTACTGCGCCTTGTGTGGTCGATTCTCTGCTTTAGTGTGGTGTGTGGTCATCTATGGGAATATATGTGGCTGTTTGCTGCAAAAGTGACTGTCCTCTGCAAATCATATGTAGCCATTCTCTCTAAAGCATGCCAGTCACATTTATACCATGTTGGAGCTTTGAGAATGGTCTGTTAAGATTTAAACATAGCCTTTACAGGATAGTGAAAAATCACTTTATCCATGTTATTTGAGTGCTTTTGCCAACAATGAATGTTTGCCACAGAAAGATTTCCTTTTATAGGGCTGTTTGAATGCAGAAAGTTTGAAGAGCTTATTATAGGTCAGTATGCATCTAGCGTATACATTTTTACATGACTGCTTTTTCACTTCTGGTATTAACTTTGCATTTTTGATTCTTGTAGTAGCAGTGGGAGTAGTGGAGGCAGTCATCCCAGTAGTCGAAGCAGCAGTCGCGAGAACAGTGGAAGTGGCAGCGTGGGGGTCCCAATTGCTGTACCTACTCCATCTCCTCCAAGTGTTTTTCCAGGTAAGACCAAGTCCAGTGGATAAATATCAGCTTCACAAACAAATACTCCACAGTTTCAACCTTTGCATTTTGTCAATGGAACTTATGGACCAATGGAATTTATATTTATACTAGCGTTTTATAACATTTCTTATTCAGATTTTGTTTTCCTGTTTTTTTAATTTATGCTTGGCCCATTCAGTTCCTATCAACAAATTCAGAATGCAAAGTGTGTAAGTTTCTCTCTGGTTTCACATGTACAAAAACACCAGAAAGAGAATTCGTGTGTGGCAAAGCTAAAAAAAAAAAACATATTTGGGATAGTTATGTACATATATCAAATAGGAGCAACCTGGCTAATTTTATTGATCTTTGATTACAACATTTCCTCTCCTGAATAAATATGATGTTGCACCTCCAACTATTTGATGTTACACAGTATCCTGTACTGTAGATCTTCAGACATACTTTGTTTTCTGTTCAAGAATGCTAAACACCTTTTCCTGTGCATGATTTTCATCCTCCACAATGAATGATGGTAGTACTATTCTCTTTACTAAATGCCTAACACTGAGCTGCCTTTCTAATCCTGGCTAACATGATTACCGTATTAACTTCACATCTTCCTCTTTCCACATAGCCCCTGCTGGCTCAGCTGGCACTCCTCCCATCCCTGTTACCTCCACACCTGCCCCTGTCCCTCATACTCCTGCTACTGCCCCCTCCTCCTCAACCACCCCAGACGCTGCTGCAGGAGCTCAACCCCCTGCTGATGGTTTCACCTCTCCAACTCCCCCTGCTGTTTCCTCTACTCCTCCTACAGGTGAGTGTGGGGACTGCTCTCATGATGAAACCCAAATGTTACTGCACCCACATTTATATGCATGATACCAGGGCACAGAAAACTGTATTCTGCATGTGTGATACAGACAGCTTTTTGTGTTGATCACTCTTTAGTATCCCTATTTCTTAAGGTGTATCTGTAGTTCAGTGGTTCTGGAATGGATTCTGTCTTCACACTTTAAAAAGTACATTTCTCATCTAAAAGTTGTGGAAGTGGTTTTACTTTTTACTGCATTACAGTATTAATAGATTCACATTTTAGAATAAATTTGTTAAAACTTCCAAAGAACGAAATGTTTTCACAGGAGTTTTCCTCCCCTTCTTGTTTCTGTAAGTCCGGACTATTGTGATGCACTATTTGAATCCTGTTTACCCATTTACCAGCTCTGCTGGATATGAGTGGATTATATAAATCTAAATAATATCTGAACTTTTCCAAGTATGGTGTTCAAGCAGAACTGATCTATTTAATTTTATAATATGATTTTTCTTAGTTTACAAGATCTTTTTCATCTTATTGTCTATATACAATATTAAACTGCCTTGCAATTCAAAGTCTCCATGTACTTACATAGCCATGAGTCTACCACTAATGGGACAAGGTAAAAAATAATCATGAAACCATGAAATAATATGAAACCATTTTATATCACAAAAAATAAAAAACGCTCCATTTTTAGTAGCATGTTGATGGTTTAGACATTTTTACATTACTGTATTACAGTAACCATAGCAGTCAGAATGGCACTTAACGTAAAGCCAATCTAGAGATACGTATGACATGAGTTAAAAATACAGACTGGTTAAAAAAAAAGGAAAACGCTGATAAAAAGCAAGAGAGGGATGAAAAAGGTGGACACGTTGTACATCAGAGTGCAAAACCTGTTCATTTTGAATATGAAGTTGGTGTGACAGATATAAACATGCAGTTCTCTTTATATGCTTTACAACTGAATGTGACTTTCTGTTTCACTTACGTTCACAATAAGCATCCATGTTCCTTTTTTATACTTTAGATCTTAGACCATTTGTTGTGTTATCATTTTCTTCCCTTTTAACAGCCACAATTTCTCAATTAGTTTACAGACATTCGTCCAATAATTGTGAATAATTGTGTAGTGTTTTAATCTTCAGGACATGGAGAATAGGGCAAAAAATCAGTTCTGGTTCCCCTGATAAAGTTGGCTCTGACCAGTGAAATGTATGTATGGTTTGGCATATCCTGTGAACAGTAGTTCTTTTCTTTTATGCTTCTGTCGGATATGAATGCCCCATAGGACACTGAGGGGGAAGATGAACCTTTTTTACATTTTACCATCCCTGGCAACAATATATTGAAGGCAGGACCTAATCTATAAATTATTCATCACGTTACCCAAAAAAACAAAAGGGGGGTGTATGTCTCTAGATGGGGCCTCTTATCAGCTTGTTGGATACACTAGAAGAGGTATAGGGCTTAGGAACATGGCCAGGTGTATCACAGGTGGGATAGAGAAGACATATGACTAGGAAGTCCTGAAGGCGGCTAGCGTAAAGAAGAATCAAAGATGGCTGCAAAGATGGAGACAAATACATGCTAGACATTTTCCCACAACTTCGATTTTGATATTGCGCAGCTTGATGGGCCTACATTTTGAAGCTTTGGTAACGGGCCTGTAGGGTTCTGGCTATCATCTTTTGAAAAAGAATGAGGAAAGTCCACTCTTTCTCCCTTAGAGTTCCGTTTTAAACATCTTATTTGGGAAGGTGACTGTCGTTACATTCAGAATTGTTGCCAAGGTTATAGGAGAGTTATTTACCAGTTCTCAAATCCCACTGGACCTGAGAATATGCCTCTTGCTGTATCTTCAGAGGACAGCACTTTAGAGAATAGGTTCTGTTTCTCTTGTAGTATTTGTTGTGAATTTGAAGGACAAGAAAATGACAAGATCAACAGTGGATTGCTCATGACAATTTTAGGAGCTAACAATGTCTGTGGGTCACGTCTTGGGCAAAAGAGAGCAGATGCTTGGGACTGGATATTTAGTGTGGATGCATAAAGAAACTTCTGTTCTTTCTCAAGACATTATACACTGGAGGCTTAATTTTCAACAGAGCCATGTTACTGAAAACACCCTTAGTAAACCTATTACACATATACAGTGTGTAAAAATATAGCAGTGCATACAAAATACATTGTTTGCTTGAAAGAGAAGGGCTTGCACCTGCTCTTCTACCAGTATGTTTTAACACGTGTTAATGCTGTACAATTGTATATTGTATATCTGCTTTAATGTTAATTTTCATTCTCCTTCTGTGGCCTCTCCAGTAATCGTATTTATGGGGACAGGAACAACGGCAGAGGAGCAATTATAAAACTATATATATATGTAATATATATACTGTGTGCAAAATAATTAGGCAAGTGAGTATTTTGAACCAAATCATAATTTGTGTGCATATTTTCCAACCCCAAGCTTATTGAATGCTTATTGGATTTGAATGCTTATTGGATTTAAGCATTTCAGGTGATGTGTATTTGTGTATTAAGGGAGGCTGTGGCCTAAGGAGATGAACACACTATGTCAAGGTGTGCATAATTATTACGCAGCTTGCAGCTTTTCAAGTGGGCAGAAAAGGAGATTTAGCTGACTCTGAAATGTCAAAAATGTCTTGAAAGACATTGGGGTGTGATCACAGAACCATCAAACGTTTTGTTGCAAATAGTCAACAGGGTCGCAAGAAAAGTGTTGAGAATGAAAGACGCGAATTAACTGCCAGAGATTTAAGAAGAATCAAACATCAAGCTACCAGGAACCCATTATCCCCCAGTGCTGTCATATTCCAGAACTGCAACCTACCTAGAGTGTGCAGACGTACAAGGTGTTCAGTGCTCAGAGACATGGCCACGATACGGAAGGCTGAAACCTGACCACCACTGAACAAGACACATAAGTTAAAACGTCAAAGATAAGCTAGTTGGGCCTTTTTCGGGTTGAAGATGGACTCAAACTCAACTCCCAAACATACTGCCGGTTTTTAGAAGACACTTTCTTCATACAGTGGTACAGCAAAAAGCTTGCATCTTTCAAGAAGACCATGAGGATCAATGCTCCATCGCATGCATCCAAGTGCTCCAGTGCATGGCTAGCTAGTAATGGCTTTAAAGATGAAAAATAATGACATGGCCTCTTTCCTCACTTGACCTAAACCCTATTGAGAACTTGTGGGCTCTTCTTAAACAGATTTACTCTGAAGGAAAACAGTACAGTTCTTAAATATTCAGGTTTAAGCTCTCAACATTTCGGATTGCTGGAGAGCACTGTAGTTCAATAATAAAGTTAATCATCAAAAATACAACTTGCCTAATAATTGTACACACATACACACACATACCAAAATAAATCTCATCTCCCCTGTAAACAACATGCACCATATATCTATATAAAGCATTTTTACTAATGTTGAACAAAAAGGCAGCACACCCCATACTGTTGCCCTTGCTCAACTGTCTTCCACTAATTATTTTACTGCTACCTGCTAGTTCGCTCGGCTTCTAAAATATTACTGTTGCCTAACAAAGTATTTTTTACTCCTGTCATATATACATTTATTTTCAGGGACATAGTATCTCTCTCTCTCTCTCTCTCTCTCTCTCTCTCGAGTGAGAGAGGGAGGATTTTAACAACTCTGTTCACGGAACAAATTTTGTCAATTTTGTTCATTTATACAAATGTTCGAACAAGGCGGGAACTCCAACGAAACAAATGAAATAGAGGCAAAGGATTTTTTTTATTTGCCTTTTGATGTTTTTGTTGCTCCCTCACTCTTTCACTCCCTGCCAATGTCTCCCTACCTTCTCCGCTGACCACTTCACTGTCCCTGTCCCTTTTCTGCAACGCCACATCTTCTCTTGCCTCTTTATTAAAATAGATGCCAATGCAAACACCGGGCTTATCAGGACAATCAGTAAAATATTGTGTCATTCTGTGCTCTTTGGCATACCAGACCCAGCACCATTTCTGTCTCTTGGTTTTTGTGGAGGTTGGAAGGAAATTTAGAAAGAGAAAGTGTGCTGCTCCACTTCTTGTAAGATTTCCTGGAGATGCTGAGGGGCCAAAATTTGTCGCTTTCGGTGAGGTACCCTTTTTTAAAAAAAATAAAACAGACATTATTGGTTGTAGTCTGCATCATGTGGATTGCAACCTTCTTATTCTTATACCATGTTGGCGTGGAAAAGTGAGATTCATGATAATGCACATGGTATATGGTAAAAATGACACCTATTTTGATTACCATAATAAATGTAAAAAATACAAATGATGTGAAAGAAACCATTGGTATAATTCAATATTTTGTATACTGTGATATATAGCTGTAGCTGTCGACAATAAATACCTGTCCTGTTTTCAGGTCATCCTGCTCAATTCTACAGTATGAACAGGCCAGTGTCTCGGCATAACCCACCAACAATAGGGGGTTCGCTTCCCTATCGACGCCCCCCATCGATGACCTCACAGCCGAGTCTTCAGAACCAGATAAATGGAGGACCCTTTTACAGCCAAAATCCAGGTATGAAACCAGATATGCGTTGTGTACATAAATTAAGTTCAGTGTATCCATTTCACTTGCTTGCTCCAAAATATAAAATATCTTCAAATTGACTGTACACAAATGCTGCTGCTTTCTCAACTGTGGCAATCAACACTGATCTAGTCTAGTGGTTATTGTAATGGTTGTGTGAAGCTAGTATGGCAGCTGCTTGGGTTGTCTAGTATGTGCTCAGTACTACAATAGTGTAACATTGCATAATTATGAGCATTTTTCAATTACCCTTTTAGATTATTTTTTTTAAGTACACCTTGTAAGTTAACAAGTTAATAAGGCAGTTCTGCTAATCTTGTTTATTAATGATTTTAAATGCCTCTCTAGCTACTTAAAGTATGCATGTGACCAAAGAAAAAAACAACTTTGTTACATTTCATATTAATGATTTACTGCCTGAGGAATTAATGTCTGTGGAAGAGAATGTATTTACTGGTAGGTTTAAAAAAACAAATGCAGACAAATTCAAGTTGCCTTAGTTGAAAATGTACAAGGAAGGTTAAACGTTTTTGTGGATTAGTTATTTATTAATAAAAGGGAAACATAATGATTCGGTTGTAGGTACTCAATTGTATATACCTACAATATATATATGTAGTATAGTATAGTATAGTATAGTAATATATATATAGTAGTAAATGCTTCGGAAATATTGCCTCAAAGAGAATTCCATCAATGAGGATTGTCCTGAAAAAGTTACATCATACTATTAAATGTCATCATATGTTTAAACAGTGTAGCATTTTAAACAATGCTCATTGATGCTTAGGTAAGTGTTATATGTGTGTAATATATAATGCATCTCTAGTTCTCTTCTGCCTGATGTTGATTCTACAAGCTTGTGCACAATTTTATTGCATGCTTCTGGAGAATAGAGTGGGACTTCTGTTTGGTCAAAGCGTAGTTGATGATGTGCAAATCATCAACTCCAGAATCGGCAAAGCTTTCGCACCCCTGGATATTTCCTGCACCACAATTAACTGTAGGTTTTGCATACTGTGGTGCTTTCATCTTATTAGGGCCTCTTTTCATATGAACACTGCGACTACAACCAAACATTTCCCATTTTTATAAGTGACTAAATAGGATGGCTTTCCACTCTTCCACTTTGAAAGTTTGGCTGTTAGATTAAAAAAAAAACCTTTCTGATTTGTATCAAGTGTTAATTGTTAAGACTAAAACAACTCACATGTGCAAGGATGTTGATAGTTTTACAACGGTTGTTATAACAGTTAAAATTATAAGAAAATGGTATGTGAAGGGACTTGACTACTCAATAAATATCAATTTCACGGATAAAAATAAGTGGGCTCTGTGTTAAATAATGCATTCCTGAATACTAAGTATTAATTCAATACAATATTTTACTACTTTTTAATTATTAACCCCTTCGTGACAAAGGTTGATTTTACTTTTTTTCCCCTCCGTGACAATGGCCGTTTTAACATTTCTGCGCTGCTCGTGTTTAGCTGTAATTTTCTTCTTTCCCGTTTACTGAACCCACACACATTAGATATTGTTTTTTTCAGGACAAGAAGGGCTTTACTTAGATGACATTGTTTTGATTGTATCATATTATTTACTATTAAAAAAAGTATAAAATATGGTGAAACATTAAGAAAAAAATGACTGTTTCTAACTTTTAGTTGAAAAATCTTTTACTCATCTATAAAAGGTAATGAAAAAACCTGCTAAATAGATTCTACTATTTGTCCTGAGTTTAGAAATACCCAATGTTTTTATGTTTTTTTGCTTTTTTCTGCACGTTATGGGGCAATAAGTACAGGTAGCGTTTTGCTATTTCAAAGCCATTTTTTCCAAATCTGGTAATTCTTCCCCCCATGTGCCATTTCGGGTATCTTTGAAGCCGGCCAATGCAATTTACCCCATCAAGTCATATATTTTTGAAAACTAGACAGCCCAGGGTATTCCAAATGCTAGTATTTTAACCCTTTCCAAGCACTATTTCTACCATCAGCCTTTGTCAAACTTTATGGTAGTAATTTGTTTGCATTTGTTTTTTCACACACATTTTACTTCAGGTATGAATAAACAGGTTCTGGTATATGTCACTATCATAAAACACCCCAATATGTGTTTACCAACATCTCCTGAGTACAGTGATACCTCACATGAATGATTTTGCCTGGCTGTTTGGGGGCAAAATGGCCACATTTGGGGCATGCGCATTTTCAATGTTGAACTTTGACGTTTGGCGATCAACTGCCCATGCCCTATTTGGTACATCTTTGAGCCGGGCCATTTCAGTATGCCCAATAAAGTCATATATTTTTGAAAACTAGACACCCCAGGGTATTTCAAATGCTAGTATTTTAACTCTTTCCATGCACCATATCTACCACCAGTATTTGTCAAACTTTGTGGTAGTCATTTTTTTGCATTTGTTTTGTCACACACATTTTACTTCAGGTATGAATAAACAGGTTCTGGTATATGTCACTATCATAAAACACCCCAATATGTGTTTACCAACATCTCCTGAGTACAGTGATACCTCACATGAATGATTTTGCCTGGCTGTTTGGGGGCAAAAGGGCCACATTTGGGACATGCACATTTTTCAATGTTGAACTTTGGCATTTGGGGATCCACTGCCCATGCCCTATTTGGTACATCTTTGAGCCGGGCCATTTCAGTGTGCCCAACAAAACCATATATTTTTGAAAACTAGACACACCAGGGTATTTTAAATGCTGGTATTTTAACTCTTTGCATGCACACATTTTACCACCAGAATTTTTTCAAAGTTTGCAGTAGTATTTTTTGTGTGTATTTTTCCCCCACACACCTACTTTATGTATGAATTTACAGCTCCTGGTATATGCCGCTGTCACACGACACCCCAATATGTGTTCAGCAACATCTCCTGAGTGCAGTGATACCCCACATGCATGGGTTTGTCATTTTTTTGGGGAACTAAAAGGCCACATTTGGTACGTGTGCATTTTTTTAAATTGGAAATTAGATGTGTGGCCATCCTTCCCCCCGTGTTAATTGGGACCTTGTTGAACCCGGCCAATTCAATTTACCCCATCAAATCATACCTTTTCTAAAAGTAGACACCCCATGGGCATTTAATATGCCAGTATTTTAACTCTCTCCATGCGAGAATTGTTTTAAGCTAATGTGCTAATTTTAGGACTTGCTCACAAAAATATATTTTTTATATATATATTTTATTTTTTTTGCCTTTTTTAAAAAAAAAAAATTTTTTTTTTAACTTGAAGGTTCCCCTGATAGTGACATCAGTGGGAAATTATTTTTACATTTTACTGTTTTGTTTACAATTTTTTTCTAATTATTATTAATTTTATTTTATTTTTTAATTTATTTTTACTAATCACACTGTGATTAGAAAACTGGGCTCCATTGACTTGCATGGTTGAATGCAGTACCTGTATTCAACCTGCAAGTGGAGCCAGAGTTCTCTAGAGGGTCTGAGACCGTCTAGCGAACTTTTTCAACTCTATTGTTTTTTTTCCCGGGCCGCCGCCATCTTGCAGATGGCGAAGATCACCGGCAGCTGCGGCTGTGACCGCTCTCCGGAGCGGTCACAGTCCATCCAAAGGTAAGTTTTTGGTGTCGCTGGATGCCTCCTGATCGAGGCATTCCAGCGACACCATTTAAGTTTAGGAGGTGATCGTTGATCGCCTCCTAAACGCTTTTAAAACGGGCGTCCGCCGCCATACAATGTATGGCGGTTGTTGACGCCCCGGGGAGGGGCCAGACATGGCCCCTGGTGCCGATCGTGGCGTTGCTGAATGCCTCGAGGTCGAGGCATTACAGCAACGCCGTTTGGGTGCAGAAAGCGAACGTAGATCGCTTTCTGCACCCGTTTAAAGACGTGCCGGTTCTGGCACGTCATTTGTCATAATCGACTTTTTTTTCGTGCCGTGCCAGAACCGGCAATTGTCATTAAGGGGTTAAATAAAGCTGATTATGGACTTTGAATTTTGGGCCTTTTTGTATGTTCCTGAAGTTCTTCCTTCTCTTCACTCAGCCGTTTGGTTGCTGATTTTGACCTATCATTTTAATCTATTGTTCCATAGGTTCATTGTGTTTACCGTTTCCATATCTTGTGTTTTGCTTGTTTATCTCCTATGTAGTTTTATAATCTTTAGTAATTTTGTTTTAGCACAGCAGTGTTTGAGCCTCTATATGATTACTGTGCCCTCTAATGTTTAGTAGTTGTAAATATTTTTCCTGTGTGTGGGTATTGAATGCTTGTGCAAATGTAATCCTGAAATAGTTTAAAATAATTTTGGTACAGCCTCTTTCTCATGGCTAGTAAAATGTATTTAGTTGATTTTTTTATTCTAGACTTTGAAGTTTGAACTATTTTTTTTTAATGGAACAACAAACTGAATAAACTGAATTTAGGCATGTAAGCTTGGTCAAGACAGCTTGCTGAAGTTCAAACCGAGCATCAGAATGGGGAAGAAAAGGGGATTTAAGTTAAGGGGGGGGGAGTCGTGTGGACAAAAATGCCTTGTTGATGTTACAGGAGAATGGGCAGACTGTCTCGAGATGACTAAAGGCAACAGTAACTGAAATAACCACTCGTTACAACCAAGGTATGCAGAATACCATCTCTGAATGCACAACATGTCAAACCTTGAAGCAGATGGGCTACAGCAGCAGAAGACCATACCTGGTGCCACTCCTGTGAGCTAAGAACAGGAAACTGAGTCTTCAATTCACACAGGCTCACCAAGATTGGACAATGGAAGACTGGAGGAACATTGCTTGGTCTGATGGGTCTCAATTCCAGCTGCGACATTCAGATGGCAGTTTCAGACTTTGGCGTAAACAACATAAAAGCATGGATCCATCCTGCATTGTATGAACGGTTTAGGCTGGTGGTGGTGCAATAGTGTTGAACATTTTCTTGGCGCACTTTGGGCCCCTTAGTACCATTGAGCATCGTTTTAAATGTGGCGGCCTACCCGAGTATTGTTACGTTACATTACATTTATTTATAAAGCGCCGGCCTATTCCGCAGCACTGTTACATTCATTAGGACAATTTATAAACACATACAATAACACATACATACAATAACAAACTGGTGCAAAGGAGAAGAGGGCCCTACTCTTGCGAGCTTACAATCTAGTCGGTGGTTGAGGGGAGTGAGACAATAGGAGAGGACTGCTTGGATGGGGATGAGTTGATCTGGTTGCGATGTGTTGAAGCTGTCTGTTCAGATGGCTTTGATTAGGATGATGGTTGGGGCCACTGTAAAGGAATGTTGTAGGCTTCCCTGAACAAGTGGGTTTTCAGAGAGGTTTTGAAAGTCACGTACGGGACAGAAAGTCTGACAGAACGGGGAAGGGAATTCCACAGGAGGGGAGCGGTGCGGGTGAAATCCTGAATACGGGAGTGGGAAGAGGTAACAATAGAAGGAAGCCGCAGGTCATGAGAGGTGCGAAGAGTGCCGGTAGGGGTGTGTTTGGATAGGAGGAAAGAGATGTAAGGGGGTCCCGAGTTGTTGAGGGCTCTTATAGGTCAGAGTTAGAAGTTTAAATTTGATTCTAAAGGCTATGGGGAGCCAGTGAAGTGATTGGCATAGTGGAGCGGCGGCAGAGAAAAATTAATCTAGCTGCAGTGTTGAGGATGGATTGAAGCGGTGAAAGGCGGGAGAGGGGGAGACCGGATATCCCCCCCAATAATCCAGGGGGGATATCACAAGGGAGTGGATTAGTAACTTGGTGGTGTCTTGTGTGAGGAAAGGGCGGATTTGGGAGATGTTTTTCAGGTGGAGGTGGCAGGATTTGGTGAGGGACTGGATTTGAGGGATGAAGGAGAGAGCAGAGTGACACCAAGGCAGCGAACCTGGTCTGTTGGCTGGATAGTGGAGTTATCAACAGTAACAGAGATGTCAGGAAAAGTAGACATAGCGGATGGCATGATTACCAAGAGTTCGGTCTTAGAGATGTTGAGCTTTAGATAACGGGACGCCGTCCATGATGCAATCCCTGATAGACAGTCAGTGAAGCAAGTTAGAACAGAGGGGGAAAGGTCAGGAGCAGAAATATATACAGTAGGGTGTCATCTGCATATAGGTGGTAATGGAAACCAAAGGAAGAAATAAGTTTTCAGAGGGAAGAAGTTTAGAAAGAGAGGTGATTAATGAAACGAAATATATTTGTTTAGAGAGACGGAGGGCCGAAGTATAGGAGCGGAGCAAGAATTTTTAGTGAATGAAGTCTTCAGGTGAACGAGACTTCCTCCACAGGCGCTCAGCGGTACATGAACACCTTTGAAGGAGGCGTGTCTGTTTGGAATGCCATGGCTGAGGTGGAAGGTGTGGGGGATTGCATACTGTTACAGGGGCAACCATATCTAGGGCTGAGGCTAGTGTATGGTTATACTGAGCTGTAGCTGTGTCGGGACATGAGGAGGAGGATATACTTGAGGGAAGTGGCCGTAGTGTATCTGAAAGCTGTGGAGTGTTGAGGTTGCTGATGTTACGGTAGGTTTATGGTGGTTTCTTGGGTAGGGAGGGTGTGTGTGTGTGTGTGTGTGATATGTCGAGATTAAATGTAAGCAAGCTGATCAGACAGACAGATGGGAGTGGTGGAGAACTTAGATAAACAAAGGCGGGAGAACACTAGATCTATTTGATGACCGCCACGGTGCGTTGGGGAGTTAGTCCGTTGTGAGAGTCCGAGGGAGGAGGAGAGTGAAAGTAGTTTGGAAGCATCTGGTGAGGATGGGTCATCAGTAGGTATATTGAAGTCCCCTAGAATTAGTGTAGGGATGGTGGAGGAAAGAAAGTGGGAAAGCCAAGCAGCAAAGTGATCAAAGAAATGTGAGGTAGGGTCAGGAGGCCGGTAGATCACTGCAACGCGAAGAGGAATCGGGGAGAAAAGGCGGACAGAGTGTATTTCGAAAGATGGGAAAGACAGAGAGGGAATTGGTGGTAGACATTGAAAGGTTGTTATTGTTGCTGACCATGTCCATCCCTTTATGACTGCAGTGTACCCATCTTCTGATGGCTACTTCCAGCAGGATAATGCACAAAGCTCACATCATCTCAAACTGGTTTCTTGAACATGACAATGGGTTTACTGTACTGGAATGGCCTCCACAGTCACCAGATCCAATCCAATAGAGCACCTTTGGGATGTGGTGGAACGGGAGATTTGCGCCATGGATGTGCAGCTGACAAATCTGCAGCAACTGTGTGATGCCATCATGTCCGTATGGACCAAAATCTCTGAGGAATGTTTCCAGCACCTTGTAGAAAGTATGCCACGAAGAATGAAGGCAGTTCTGAAGGCAAAAGGGGGTCCAACTCGGCAAGGTGTACCTAATAAAGTGGCCAGGGAGTGTATATATATATTGGTTTGTGTAAGTGTTTGAGTGGTGTGTATGATGTTAGAGTGACTTTGCGCATACATGTACAGTGTTAGAGTGGGTGGGTGTGTGTTTGGTTAAGTGTATGGTGTCAGAGTGCACCTGGCCATCATCATATCCCTCACGTAATTCATTCACAGCTTCGACCACAATCATTATCCCCTTACCACCAGAATTTCCAACCCCTACCATCATCACCCTCCATGTTCATGTCCCCTAATGTTTCATCTCCATACCCACCCAGCATTATTTTCCTACCATCTTAATACCCTTCCCTTAGCATACTCCCCTTCATATTCATACAAACATATTTGTCCGTCCGACATGGAGAGTAAGACCACACGGCAGACTCAGAGGACGGGGAGATGAGCAGAGAAATATGTTAGTAACGTTTTGTGCGCTGGTTGTAAAATAAGAGAGCGTTGTATATGATAGTAATTATGTGCTGACTAATCCTTCAACGCTTGTTTGGTGGGAAAAAAATACTGAACTGTTGTTGGCAAAATATTTGTCCATAAAAGATTTGCAACGATAATCATCTTTATTAATGCATGGTAAAGATGAAATGCTGTGCCCCCATCATACCCAATTCCAGGATGTCATGTTGCAATATTTTCTTTCCCCACAGTATCCCATGCTCCTCCACCTCCTCCCTCCATCCTGCAAGTAACTCCACAGTTGCCTTTAATGGGATTTGTGGCAAGAGTTCAAGAAAACAGTAAGTTCAACATATGTCTATGAATTAGTTGAAAATCAAAAAGTAGTAAGTGTTTGTACCTTCACTTACATAATAAGCTGTTGCAGGCTTTACTTTTGCCACAGGTTAATGTCATCCAGTTTTTAGTTTGTTACTGGATTTAAAAATGAATTAAGCTTTATTCAAGTATTCTGTTTTTTTTTAAATATATAATTATGGTGGTTTTCCATTGAAGACCTGCGTAAAGAAAATTGTGAGCTGTGGTTAAACAAAAAAGAAGTTACCTGCCTGACTGCTTTGTGTAAACCGTACAGTGAAGAGTAATCTTAATGCTTCAGCATGCCAACACATTTTGGACAGTTTTGTGCTTCCGACTTTGTGGGAACAGTTTGGGGAAGTGCCCTAGTGCACAAAGCAAGGTCTATAAAGACATGGTTGGATGAGTTTGGTGCGGAAGAACTTGGCTGGCCCACACAGAGCCCTGACCTCAACCCTATTGAACACCTTTGGGATGAACTGGAACGGAGATTGCGAGCCAGGTCTCTACTGGATGAATGGGCAACAATTCCCACAGAAACACTCCAAAATTCAGTTAAACCTTCCCTGAAGAGCGTTATAGCTGCAAAGGGGGGCCAAGTACATATTATGTATTTAGAATGTAATCTCATAAAAGTCTCTGGTGTAATGGTCAGGTGTCGCAATATGTTTGTCCATATAGTGTACGTGTATATATCTAAAGTTATAAATGACCTCTGTATATATACCAAGATCTTAATTTTCTGTCTGGCAGTTGCCCTTTTACCACATAGGTTGCTGTGTTGGTGAGTTTTATATTTTCTAGTATAATATGATTGTTGTTTTCCTTTAGTTACAGAGACACCACCTCCACCTCCTCCTGCAGAAGAGCCGGTATTTGACGAATCTCCTCCTCCCCCACCACCTCCAGAGGATTATGAGGAGGAGGAAGCTGCTGTTGTTGAGTACAGTGATCCATATGCTGAGGAAGATCCTCCTTGGGCCCCACGGACCTATTTAGAGAAGGGTATGATTAACAAAAAGAACAAAATGCAAGAGAAAAGTATATTTAGAAATAGAAGAAATAAAAAAGGACAAGAGGTCAAAGCCTAAAATGACTGTGTCAGACTTAAATTTCCTTATATTGCAATAATGAGAGGATGGTTGATAAGTGGAAAAGCCTCCTATGAGAAGTGGTGGAAGTTAATACAGTTAGGGAATTTCAACATGTATGGCATAGATATAAGGCTATCCTGAAAAATAAGGCATTGGTATAATAAGGTTTAATGTTTTTTGTGTGCTGTCAAGTTCTACATTGTGTTTTAAGGAGGATGATGTATACATATTTTAAAGTGTTACTGTACTGTAAGCATGCAGATACATTGAAAAATTGCGAGCACATTGAGCATGGAATTGCTTGTGTAGATACTTATATAAGGTGTATATTCAGTTTCAGTTATTTAAAATTAAAGTAGATGGATTACTTCAGGATGACAGAAATGAAAAACACTCATTATGAAAATGTTAGTACTACATTGTTTGAGTTGTAACTGTCCAAACCGTGAACTTTTTAAAAGAAATTCATTATAATGGGTGAATGGAAGATTTCTCAAAACTCATAATACTAACACTGGTCTGCTTTTGTCTCCTCAGTTGTGGCAATTTACGACTACTCAAAAGATAAAGATGATGAGCTTTCCTTTCAAGAAGGAGCCATCATATACGTCATTAAGAAGAATGATGATGGGTGGTATGAGGGAGTTATGAATGGGGTGACAGGGCTGTTCCCAGGCAACTATGTGGAGTCAATCATGCACTATTCTGAATGATGACTACATAAGGAGCAGTGAAAACTTCCTCAACAGGAACCATTGAGGCTTCCGAGAATTATGTGGGCCTTTGAGGGGGCCAAGTGAACAGACTGAAGAGGATCGATGTGGTTAAACCTCTTATTTTTTACCCCCTCTTTTTTCTTACCTTTAAATGAAATGATAATTTACGTTGTTTGACTAATGGTGATCTTCTGAAGTTCAGTGGACTCAAAATGTGAAAAGGCTGTTTATTATCTATAATCCCTTTATCCAGCCCTTCTTCGTACTGCCCTGGGATCATGGCTATTTGACCAAGCAATTAAAATTATTAAATCTCTACCAGCTTCTTCATCTGTCCAAATATGCAACAAAATCTCCATGCAGTTTTTCTTATCCTTTCTTAGCTGCTCTGTGTTTTAATCCCATTATGATGACATGACTGTAAAGAGAGGTAATTTGTTTAGGAAGTCCAGATAATGCAGCTGAACAGATAAGCACACTATTCTGCAAATAAGCTAACATGCCTATTGCTCTTTAAATGTGCATAGAGATGAATTTCGACAGACTTTTTCATAACGTTTGATGGATTTAGATAAACACAGCTTTAGTGGTTGAAGCCTGTTACAGTAGGCTTATAAACTTTGTTTGGATATATGCGACCTTAGTAAATAAACATCTTGGTAGGTTGAACCCTACTGCAGAGAGGAATTAAAATGCCATTTTTTAAAGAACTGTATAATGAAGACAGGTGGTCTCAGACATCCTGAGTCTGAAGAAGCAAAAATATAGAATGCCCTGCTGGTGGCAGTCATAGCTGTATGCGACTGATGGTAATTTAGGATTTAAGAATTTTCTGATTTGTTAATCATGTTCTACCATACTCATGAAAAGACAGGGATGCTGACAAGAAGTAGGTTCGTGGCTTCAAATCTAAAATAGATTTTAGCCTTTTCTGTATATGATTAAGATGTCATAAAACAAGGGGATTACAACATATAGCCTCCTTATTACAAACATAATACCATTTGTGAACAAAACAGTGTGGTTACAATTGTAAATCATTAAAAAAAATGTATTACATTGAACTGAATCTGGCTGAGCTTGCAGTCATGAGTTAATCATGGGATTATTTCAGCAACATCCTCTTTCAAGCTAAACATGCTTAGGCTTGGATTTTCTACAAGACAAACCAAGCAAGTGCCTTGAGCGCAATTGTTGTTTTTTTCTTCTTTTTTTTTTTTATTATCTTTTTGCCATGGACAGAAGAATTTAATAGTAGTCCTGCCTACTACACCATATGCAATTTGGCCAGGCTTGGGAGCACAAGTTGTTTTTGAAACCAGAGCTATGTGGAATGTGGCCTAAATTGTAATCTTTCATTTGATTTTCTTGCTTGTGAAGTAGCCCTTCTAGTTATCTGTTGCAGACTGTCATGTATGCAACCTACTCCAGATAGGCATTATGGGCGATTTACTTAGTATTGCCAATAAACAACAAAAATACTGTGTGATTTCTTTTAAGATAAAATACCAGACTGCTGAAATGAATATCATGATGAAAACCTAAACTAAACCATGTCAGTGAACAGCTGAAGTACAATTGCTAAATTAAATGAATACATTTACTTAGGTTGTGGCACAATCTTCGTTTTTATTATAGAATTTGATTGTGACAGCCCAGAGAATGGTCATTAAGTGTAAAGGTTAAACTCAGGCTAATAATTGTATGGGACATTGGTATAAATAAGACATTGCATGACTTTTGTATTTGCTCAGCCCCTTACATTTGTCGCAGGTATTTTAGACTTTGTTTTTTTTATTTTCAACACCACAATATGTAATTATTTTTTTCATGGGGTGTGTGTAATATACCTCCTTATTGTTATAGCGTTTTATGAAGTAATTATTTTATTTGATCACTGATTTGAAAGACTTGTAACAAAACCATTCCAAAATTAGCAATACTGGCAATAGAATGGGTCTATTTATTGTTTGCTAGGGTAATAAGATCTCTCTTCAAATGTTGTACCATAATTACCCTTTTATATATACTCCCCTTGTTTTTGTGCACAAAAAACTTTAATGATTATCAGTACACTTACAAAACTATTTGGATAATGCTTGGATTTAAAGTATCTGGAACTTAGGTACTGTGTCTGGAAATTATCACTTGCTACTGGGAAACTTACCTGCTTGCTTTTGTACCAATATAATCAAATCCAGTTTTCCGAATGAGACGCATTACAATAATACATTGTGTGCACATCTTTACTTTTTTTTTTTTTATTATTCTTTATTCTTTCACATAATTAAAGGACAGAAATACCTGGCATATTCAAAAGAGTGTCAATCTAGAAGCAACACCTTTACAGTTTTTTTTGTACAGTACATCCAAAACCTTTTATCTTGAACAGGAGTGACAAACTTGTTTTAATATTATCATTTTTTTTAAAATTATAGGCTGCAGTGCAACATTTACCACTCCTATTCTCCAGGGCACAATACTTTGAAAATTGTAGATAGCCTTAGAATTGGGTAATACTTATTATCAATTGTATAATTGAAACAAATGACAGGTACAGGAAGCTTTTAAGGTGTTATATTTGGATACAACTATCTAAACAATTCTCGAACGTATATGGAGAACCTCATACCAGTTAAATGTTGACTGGGAAACCTATATTCAACTAAGGCGTCAAGGAGGACTTGCGGTCGCACAGACTACAGCTAGACTTCTTTTGCCTCTTCTAAAGGGGAACTCAAATTTTAAAATTGTCTGTTTTACAGACTTTTTCCATCATTGGATTTGCACTTTTGCCTTAATCAAAAAGTAAAGACCAGCACGCTTTACATAGCACAATTTGTAGGGTGTTGGTAAAGCACAAGTTGCCTAAAGCTGGCTTCTGTGATGTTCAAGGAAGCTTGAAGGACAATAAGGAACTGCTGAGTCACGCCAAGGGCAGGTCCCAAGTTTTCTGTGTTTTAAGAACATCCTAAGTGATAAAATAAAGTTTAAAATGAGGAGCCAGTTGAAAAGAAAACATGTATGCTGCAGAGACAGACACTGCTAGTACCAATCAGATATTAACATCTTTAAAATGCTCTGTAAATTAACATGTTTAAATGTTCTGCTTCAATGTCCATTAGGATTATACAATGGACCTGCGTTGAGTACATTCTTGTATACAAGTGGATGAGACGTGTAAGACGTCTTAGCTGTAAAGTATTAAATTTAAAACTTGCTTTGATGTTCACAGTGATGTCAGTGGCATAATAAAAGTTATAGAACAGCACTTATACTTGTTCTGTATGCAGTGGGGGGAAAAGCATCACATCAGCTAAAATGCTAATGCTCACAAGCTTTGTGGTCTTCATCATCAAAGGTTTTAACCTGGGCTCATTCTATATGCTGCTGATATTTGCAAAACACTGGTTCATTCGTACAGCTGCAGGCTAATGCAGTCAGTTTGTGCTCCTTTATTATGAAAATGGGATTTCATATGAAAACAGGCGCAAAATCTGAACTAGAAATATTTTAGTATGTAGTCAAAATAACCATATTGATTTACAATTGTTTACATAAATTATACATTATATTCATTACATTACCTTTTGGATAAAATGTGAAAGATTTCTGTAGACAACTATTGTTATTTTGGTAATGCTTGTGAAACAGCTTTTTCTTTTACACTTCCTTTTAAAGATCTTACAGGGCAGGTGTTTTACATTCATTCACATTGCTGAGGTAATGCTTATGGTATCAATACCATTTGTGGATATTTGTTCAATGCACTCTTGTTTTTCATAATAATAAAATAAAGCTCCCCTGCTGGCATAGGCCGATATTGAAAATAAACTTTTTGTGTGAGAATTGCTCAGTGCTTTTGCACATGTACTACATCAGCAGTATAGATAAGCCATGATAAAAAAGTACATCCAGAGACAGAGAGGCTCATTCATTAAATTATTTTCAAGTGGCTCCTCTTCATCTTTCTTTAGCCTAAACACAAGTATCTTTGAGTATAAATTATACGAAGTTAAAGCAAAAGTGATCGTAACAGAACACACACAAGGTCCTTTTCAAATTTTGAGATTGTTTGGAAAAGTCTTTCAGATTCCTGAATATTGTATTTCTAATTTGGTCCCCTACAATCTTTTAACTACATAAAATGTGTATCAATCCCACGTCTGGCATGATTTTATGTAAAAACAAATGCGTGAAACAACTAGAAGACCAATTGCTCTTAAAGTATTTGGTCGACTTTTTATTGCCACCTATTCTGTTTTATTGTGTGCCATCAAGCAACCTCCAACACTAGTGGATAAGAAGTTATTTTGTTTCTTTTTAATGTTCTTGAAATAACTGTTGCTATGTATTAAAAACTCTTGTTAAGTCCCTCAATAAAAGCATTAAAGCACAGTTAAATTATGTGTTTTGCTTAGTATGTTCTGCGTACAGAAATGTATGGTTTTCAGCATAATAAAATATCATTTGTTTCTTCTGTTTCCTTCAGTTTAGCAATCTTTATTATAAGTACAGGAGATGTACACATTCTGATCAACTTGATATTGTTAGAGCAGGGGTTCCACTGTCACTCATGTGCTATGCAAGGTGTTATGTCAAGTTGCTCATTAGCTACCCATTATGTGGTGGATTCCTGGTGCTTTAAATATTTTGACAATGGAGAACCGAGGATGTCTCTAAAGTAGAGCAATGAAACATATCCTAAGCACAATGCTTCACTCTGTGTCAAGTTTCATCATTCTCTCTGAAACAAGAATTTGCTGATGGATAAAGCGTGATTATGAGGCAATAGGTCTGATTGCATGTGCTTGCACACACAAATAGCAAATATACTCCTTATTTAAGATGTCACAGGCATTTGCGACCACCAAATAATGGTGCACACTTCTTGATTAAACAAAAATAAAAAACACTTAGTATTGAGTGAGTAAATACATTGGAAAAAATGAAGCCGCAACTAGTATTAAAATAATGTATCTGCTGTATTCAGCAAACTGAATGGGTCTCTTATAAATAAATAGTAGTAGCAAGGTTTTATTGCATTTCTTCCAAAACTTGTACCCAAAATACTCATTCAACCCGACTGCTTTTCAAGCAGCTCCTCAGTATGAAATGAAACATTAAGTCTCATAGTACATAAGGTTGAAAAAGACCATCGTTCAACCCTTCTACCTAACCTTCCTACTCTTGATTCAAACGAAGGCAGGTCCCCCCTTCAAATTCTGCCGGGAGGGGGGGGATTCCTTCTCGACTCCACAAGGCAATCAGATATCTCTTGGATCAGGAAGCTCTAAAATAATAATGTTAATCTATTTATAGCCCTAGTTGAGTCATTCTGTAAATTTTAAATAGTGTATAAATGTTTAAACAGAGAAATCCAAGTATAGACCTTAATTGTGTGTGTATATGTTCATATGATCTAACATAAAAAATATAAATATCTGTGGCTTTATGGCATATTGGGCATTCATGTGTGTCATAGGCTTTTTTTGTCATAGAATTTGAGTGTGGCATTATGGGGAATGAATCTGTGCCTACCTCATAGACATTTATTAATTACAGAACCACTTATAGTTACATGAGGAGGAATGGAGAAAATGCACTGTTGAGTTTACTTGAGAACCAGAATTAAGAATATTAAAACTAGTGCATGTGCTTTTTTTATTTATTATAATCTCGCTGAGTTCTATTTACTAAAGGGGAAAAAATGATCAGCCATCATCCCCTTTTTGCCACCAAAACAGCCATGACCCCTGGATGTGTGGACTCCACTAGACCTCTGAAGGCATGCTGTGGTATCTGGCACGTTAGCAGTAGATCCCTAAGTCCTATAAATTGCAAGGTGTGGCCTCCATGGATCGGACTTGTTTGGCCAGAGCATACCACAGCTCGATTGGATTGAGATCTAGGGAATTTGGAGGCCAAGTCAACACCTTGAACTCGTGTTCCTCAAACCATTCCTGAAATATTTTTTAGCAGGAGTGTTGTGTTTTCAACTTTCTTGCTTAAGTATTTATTATTAAAGGTCAACAGGTTTCTTTGAGCTGGTCCTGCAGGATAATGTATCCTGCAGGGCCAGCTCAAAGAAACCTGTTGACCTTTAATAATAAATACTTAACCCCTTAAGGACAATGGGCGGTCCCTAAACCCATTGAAAACAATGCATTTTGAGCCCGTACATCTATGGGCTTTGTCATTAAGGGGTTAAGCAAGAAAGTTGAAAACACAACACTCCTGCCAACTCTCCCTTGAGTGAACAAACCCACCTTATCTCCATCTTCTCTCTCCACCACTCTTTCTACTTCTGTTTATTACTACTCTACGATTTCTTATTCTCCCCTCAACAACACTACTTTTTAAAGTTCAACATGCAGCCACCCAACCTTATGTAGTATTTACATGATGACAATCCATGAGAAGTATTGGATTGTGTTCGTATAGCATGTCGGCCACCAGACATGGGCTTTTTAATCATGGGGCTGCTTGGCTGGACTTCCCCTAAGCTAAATGTTGAAAGTCCTCCCTTGGCATTAATATAAACATATACTATATTGACAAAGGTATCAGAACACCTGCCCATTATAGCAGGGACATTCTAAATACGAAGACATCAATTTGTAGTTGCTGCCCCCTCCTCCTTTGCAACCAGACCCTTGCTAGAGACCCTTCCCAAACCTTCCCAAACCATCCCAAATGCACTCAGATGTTATTGTGAATCTATAAACCAAGATTTATAATATTTAGTATAGTAGAGTCCTCAGCTACTTATTTCTACCAAATTATTTTGGTACTGTGTGTTCTATTATTCGAGTTGATCTATTTTGTGTTGTTCAGGAGAAAGAGTGCTACCAATACTACAACTCTTCTGTTACATGATGGAATTCCACACCTTTTCTAGTGGCATAAACCATGCAAAGTTAAAATGTAGACTTGTATGTAGGAAAAAAATTGAATTACACAATACCGCCCTGTGCTTGCATATAGCATGAACCCATTCTTCAAGTATCTTAAAAGTTTGAATATTCCTATTACACTCAAGATTTTCATGAAATTTCTTCAGAATAATGGCTTACCACATGCTAAGATACAAACACACCAAGACAACAATGATTTTGTCCCCTTTCAAGCATCCCTTTATGAAAGGAAAACCTTTAACTGTTTTACATTTAAGTGGAATTTAAACATTGTACAGTGCGTATAAACAAATTTAGTCAAAAGAGTCAGAAAATGTCTGCACATTAAATAAAATGACACAATAATAGTTTATTAGTTAGTCCCGATGTTTAATGTGTTAGAAGTGCGCAGATCAATGATGACAAGATTAGAACATTTGTAGGCATTGCCACGATGTCTAAATCTTCTTAAAATTGTCCTATGCACAATAATGGAAAAGCATTCCTTATTTTTACTACAGCAGCATTAATATAATAAAGTTTTCTTGTGATTGCTTAAACTGGACTTCCCCTTACAGTCAATGTACAGTATTGGACATTAGGCAGATGTAGTTAAAAGATAGCTCTGCTCTTTGGCTACATTTAGTGTTGTAATGTCATGGGACGATATACCAAACCACTTAAACACAGCTATTCACCTCATATTCTAAATTTGAAGAGTTGGGAATACCAAGGTCTTTAGAGAAAATTAAACCTTTACCAAGGTTCGTAATCTGATCTGGTATTATCCAAACGTGAGTTCTATAAAACCTACCCAATGAATCACTGCTAAAGAACTGGTCCATATGCAGCAAACCAAAAACCAGACTGTATGAATAAAAGAAGATTTTTGAGCTACGGCACGATTTATGCATCTAGTTTAATGTAGCCTTTTAGTGGAAAGATGTGGTGAAACAAAACATTCTTGTTATCGTTTATTGTACAGCCGTTGTATTAATGACAGAATTATATGCCTATTGTAGGAAAACATGCAGAGACACACTGCACACCAACATACACTACAAAAATGTGTCTTTAAACGCAGAGTATGAATCATGTTTGGTCCTCTCCAATTTGGGGACTTGATTTTGAGCTGCATTTATGAAACATGAGGGTAAAGGAGGTGCAAGTTAAGTTTTATCTGGAGACCACTTTGTGTGAGTATCATACAAAGGATTCAAAGTTCATGGCACACCAGCTGGCCATTTGTAGAACCAATCAAAAAGAGTTTATTACTGGTAGGTTACCAATCTCCAGAAAGCTTGGTGTTCTGGTCCCTTTTAGGGGGGGCTGGAGGAGGCCCCCTTCGTAATGTTGCATAGCCAGATAAATGGCTGCCTCCATAGCAGTTAGCTTTCTGATGGTCGCCAAGGAGTTCTGGGGGTGGAGGAGGCAATACCATATCATCCATTGTGGCAGTAGGCTCAGGCCTGGACAATCGAGCAGAGGACAGTGAGCTGTGCCTTGTGATAGACTTTCTTTGCAGGGTCTTGTTCAAGTCAGCAAGGAAGCCAGGCTGTACACTGAGGCTGGGCTTAGGTGATGTTGGTGGTACTTGAGTGCTAACTGGGGAAGGAGAGTCTGTCATTTCTGTCTGCATCAGACGCATGCTGTCATTCCTTTTTGGCCTGGTGGGTGGTGGTGCTTTTTTTACAGATGATTTTGACCATGTCTGAGGTTGTGGATTCACCACAGCCACCTTTGGAGAGGTACTCCCAGAAAACAAAACTGGTGGACCGTCTGCTGGGGGTGGAGGCAGAAGCTCAAGGTCTGCTGGTGGAGGTGGGAATTCAGATTCAGTATCAGAAGGTGGAGAAGGAAACTCAGTGGATTCTTTTGCAGAGGGAAATGCCCCAGGCATTTGACTGGGCAGGTTTCCTTGCTGGAAAACCATGGGTAGGTTTACACCCGAAAGATTAAGTTTAACTGGCTTTGGTGGAGCTGCTGGTGGAGCTGCCGAGTCCTTTGACGGTGATCCAGGTGACTCTGAAAATTTGCTAACTAGACTATCCACAGAGGACTTCTTGGATTCATGGTACTCAGCAGAACTGTTGGATTTAATGCTAGAATTGCGTTGCGGAGTGGGTGGAGGTTTTTTCCCGCCAGGACTGGATGTCTTACTTGACTTTTTAACAGGCGAACCTGTCTTTTCTGGTGTGGGAGAAAGTGGAGGAACAGGAGAAGAAGCAGGAGGCGGTGGTGGTGGCGGTGGTGGTGGAGGAAGAAGTGCTAGGCTGCTCTCAGGAGGTGGAGGGGGAAACTCAGGAGATGGGACAGAAAAAGGCTGCCATTTTGGTTTTGCTTTGACAGCTGGAGGAGACTGTGGAACAGAGACAGGAGTGCCTGGCTTGGTAGGCTGGGGATCTGACAGTGGTGGAGGCGGTGGGAACTGACTAGCAATCAGCTTAACTGAGGGCATGGGAGACTGTGGGGAAGATGGAGGCTTGGCTGTGTAACTTTGCTGTTTGGGTAATGTTGGAGGTGGAACAGGAGCACATTGAGCCATAGCAGCCATAGAATGCTGTTGAGTTTGTGAAACTGTAAAATGAAGCTGTTTTTTTGGTGCAGTTGGAGGACCAGAGGGTACAGATGCTGATGGGGTAGCTACATGTGCTGCTTTTTTAGAGATAGGCACAAACTGTTTAGTGGGAGCCTGGAAAGAAGGAGGTGGTGGTGGGGGTGGAGGCGGAGGCGGAGGAGGTGGCAAAGGAGGAGGTGGAGGAGGCTGAGCTGTATGGACAATATTATTTTGCTGTACTTGATGAATTTTGAGAGGAGGGGGTGGAGGTGTAAATTGTGGCATGGAAGGTGTACATGGTGCAGGTTTAAGCATTGCCATTGCTGATCCTGGGGGTGGAGGAGGTGGTGGGGGTGGAGGAGGTGGTGGTGGAGGAATTGCCCCATTGGGGGTAACAATCACATGAGGCTTTGGGCACTGCTGAACATGCTGGGCAGATTGACTTGTGACAGGTAATTTGAATGTAGGTCCTGGGTACTGGGCAGCATTCTGTAGTCTGGTGATGGTGCTATATTTAGCAAACAATATCGGTGTAGACACAGAAGGACTCTTGGATTGAGTGGGAAGCGGTGGGGGTGGTGGTGGTGGTGGTGGGGGTGGAGGTGGAGGAGGAGGAGGGGGTGGTGCAAGAGGTGAAGGCTGAGATGCTGCATGAGGAGATACAGCTCTGATCTGGATGTGAAGCTGAGGAGTCATTGATGGTAAGGGACGATTTAAGGATTCCATCCGAGCCTAAAATATAAAAAAAAACACATATATGGATATATTCTGTGGTACATACACCCTACCCTTTACACAATGTAGGGCTAGACATTAGAAAAGACAATGGAGCACATACCTCATAACAAACATAACAGACATAACAAAGATGGTGGATTGGGACATTAGAAAGATTTGTAAGAAATCTGAACATGTTTTAATGCAGGATACAGCTAAATGTAAGTTTGCTTCCTTGAGAAAAAAAAATACAACTTTGAGGTAACAGTGACATGTTAAACAATGTGTAGCTCTAGAAAAATTAAAACATTTTTAATCTCCAAAATTAGGATTGTAGTCATTGAGTGTACATGGTTCAGTGGTTAATTTGATACAGCAATGCATTATGCATTGTACAACAAAGTAACACAGACAGGAAATAGAGAATCACGTTTTGGTGTTACACAAGATGTCAGCTGAAGACAGACAAGTCATTAGGATATATGTATACAACATAAAACAGGAAGCAGGGAAATGAGAATAGGCAAGTTAAGCAGGACATAGCTTTAATTCCTTTGGTATTAATGAATATATTGCAGAGAAAAATAATTTGGCCAGTTTAGAAATTAGGAACGATTGCCCCATCTAATACAATATCCATATATTCTTCTCAGCTATAAGCTATAGCCGTTGTGATTATATATTACGTGCCTTGATGCTAATTGCTGCTTCAACCTTGGTTTTAGGTCAAGGAGTTTATTTTACAATATGAGAGGGGGTAAGCAATGAATCCACTTTCGGAGCATGTCACTGCAATTTGTACAAAAATATAAAACTAATGGATAAATGAATTACACAACAAAGCGGTGCAATGAAGAAAAGTCACAGAAACCCCCTTTCATGTATGACCATGTGCTATTACAAACTGGGTTGTTTGCTTATGACCACTGTGTAGCCATTGGACATATGATATGTATAACGCAATGCCTTGCCTGAATTATTTGCAGTAAACCAGAACAAGGATTTTTACTAAAAATAAAACAAAAAGCATGTTCTGATTTTTGGCTAAAAAAGAAGACATGTTAACCAAACAGAAGCCAGGGTCTTGTGTTAAGGTTTATTTTTATTTTTTGGTCAAGAAAGGATTAAGGATAATTTTTTTTTTTTTAGAAAGTTAGTCTGGAGGACTCTAGTTAAAAACATCCAGGTTAAATGTGCTTTCAGATGACCCGACCTTAATAATGCCCCGTACAAATCGCAGTGGGCTTGATGACCTTAGCAGTGGTGGGCTTCACATTTGGAACCTGGGACAATGAGGCAACAGGAGAAACACGAACAGTGAAACAAAATGCGTGGCGACAGAATAAGCAACACTATGTGAATCTGTATCTTCCAAACCCGTTCAGTCAGATTTCCCAAAATACCATATTAAGCTGAAATACAAACATAGACTTCACTCGCAGCCTGTCAAGATCTAAAACATAATAGAATACCATAGTGTATTTAAATTTCACTTTAATTTTGCTAGTACATTATCCTTGGTAAAAAGCAATGAACTGCAAACTTGCCAGATGATATGGGCACATAATGGCATAATATCTATGAATGAATGAAAAGGAAATGGATCCAATGCTTTGGTCCATATTATGGGAAGAGAAAGGAGGTGTGTGATATTAGTACCCAGCAGCCGGCTATACATGCAGCACACCATCCACACCTTATTTCTTTTTATTTGGGATGGAGGGGTAATGATCTGCTACCTTGCTGGATTCCTCCAGCTGCGTTCCTCTCTTCCAGGCTTCAGAGAAGATGGAGCTCACAATGCTTTGAGAACGCACATGGCAAGAGGCCTGGGTATCAGAAACACTGCTGTCTGACTGGTTGGAATGGTTTGACTGGGATTCTGAGAAAAAAAAAGGAATTGGTATAACATTTTAAGTTGTTGAACTCTAGTAAGCAATGAAATCCATTCAATCATACATTTTTTTTTTAAATATGTGTTTATGCTACCTCTTTCAGTACTGCATTGATATGGATTTTTTTTTTGGACCCCAACTTGCTAAATTTAAATATATCATGATGGTAAGGGCCCTAGATTAGACTGCATGCTCTTTGAAACAAGGACTGACTTGAAATATATGTGCCAATTCAGTTATTCTTTGTATGTATGGTTAGGGTTGGCAACATTGTGAAGTTCAGTTTTTACATTTGTGTTAGATAAACCATATGGGCTCAGAGCCATTTATAAGACAGGGTACAGATGCTAAGGACTTAAGCATTTTTATGGAGGCTTTTAGGATCTGGACCATCTGTCTTGGTAAACTGGAGAATGGGGAAGGCAAGGAAGGCGAACATGTTGGAAGGACCCACAATCAGAAGCTTCTCTGAGGTCCCATTGTCTTCAAGAATGGCCCTGAACTCAATTCAATGCATTTCTTTAAGATCATCTACATCAAATAGAATTTATCATTTATCCAGTAGCAATCAATGCCAAAATACAGGTGCAGCGTTAAAATCAATTAGGGGCACCTGAATCAGAGGAACTTGGTTTGCTATAGAATATTTCTTGAATCACACAGCAATTCATAGGTACACCTGGGTTGTAATACTGTCCTTTGAACTTATTTTGCAATGTCAAACATAACTTCTTCACCAGTAATCCCCCCCACTCTACATGGGACTCTAGGTTGTGACTACAGGGACATAGCTTCAGTTGTACAAGAATGTTGGTATCTAAAAGTTGTGAAAATGTTGCAGACTTTACTATCTGGTGCAATGTAGAAGATTTGAAGAAAATATTACCACACTATACAACATATTTTGTAGGCTTGATTAATTCAGTTATTTTTAATTTATACAGTGCTATCATGTATCAGGTTTGAAAGCCACAACGTATGGAACATGACATGAAAATACACTATATCCATGGCAACCTATCCTACATGCAGGCTAATATGAGCTGGGTTGTTTAATAAGTACCTGGTAAACTGGATGAACTGGAACCAGACTTCATGCTGGAACCGGATAAAGATGTCCAGTCGTAAGCTGCCTCTGTCCTTTTCAGCGCCTCTTGATAATTACCATATAGTTGCTTGCCATACTGGGGAAAGTTGAAAAAAAGTTAAATACAAATAGTGGTAATGTGCCTTTTGTTATAATAAATAAATAATAAAAAAACACAAGCTGCTGTGTGTTGGCCCAAATGCAGACCATTTTAACATTAAATCTGACAGCAAATAAGACTTTATTCTGCACAATTCCCCATTAAGTGAATCTTAAGAATATGCATCCACATATATCTTTTGTTATGCATTTACGCCAGATCAAGGAAATAAAGATTACCTTGGCAATGCGGATCCCATTAACCCATTGGTGCAATGTTCGGACATCATCACAACACAGGTACTTGATATACTGAGACTTTTTTTGGATTTGAGGGTGCTATGGAGTAGAGAAGAAAGTTAGATTTTATTTATTTATTTATTTTTAAACACAAAAATAAGTTGTGGCTACTGTAATTTTTTCCATAGAGCTATATTTTATCATGTATGCTAGGTTTACAGACTAGTATAGATTTGTTTAGACTCATATGCAGAGTAAACAAAATACATGCCTTGTGCAGGAACACAAACGACAGGAACTCACACAAACACACCAAATAATCACACACACCTTGTCATGGTGTGATAACAGGATTGTATTAGCACAATTGAAATGGTGATTGAAATCGATCATACAAAGATTATGAGGTATAACAAATGAGCTGGTCTGCTAAATGTTTGATTGCATTGATCTCTGTGTCGCAAATTTGGTTACATACTTAAATAAGAAATTTATCCTATATACATAGTTGAGAAATCGATAACTTTAGGCAACACCAAAGGATAAATGGAGTCAGCTCCATAAGATCTGCGAAACCTCACACAAGAAGTACTGGTTTTAGCTCTTGGACATGTTTGGTGCATTTCTGAAAATACCCACTAGATGGCACCATATTAATATAAATTGCATAATGAATGTACCCAATGGAGATCTTTGTATTGCCTGCTTTTACATAAAATGTATCAACAGCAACCAAGAAAAATAACGTTTTTGCACAACTTAAGAGTTGTTTTTGCCAAGCAGGGTGAAAGAAGTACTAGTATTGCTAAAATTCCATTACAAATCTGTTTCTGAAATCTTTTGTAGTGACTGCTTCACCTTTAGCACAAGGCAGTAGTCAGTAGGTGCTTTGTATTTACTGCGGTAATCCTGACCATAGTAAACATTAACGTGATCCAGTTGAAGGAAACAGACAAGGTCCCTTGATGCCTAGAGAAAAATGAATAAATATGTTACTATATAAAGTACTACATATCCACTAAATTACATATTAGTCATATAACAGTATACAATATTTTAGTCGACAACCTTGATTAAAACAAGCAAACCTACATATAAAATTAACCATTCATCTATTCGAGTTTACTCATGCACACACATTTAAAGCGGAGCAGTCACTGTCGTGGCCTTTTAACATATATTTAGCTTAAAAAGTTAACCTCTTGAAAGCAGAAAAACTATAGCCTACAATAGAGCAAGCATCAACTAGTAATGTTTCCTTCCTAACGATCTCATCCACATTTGCAAAAGATGCCTGTATATAGTAATGTAGGTTTGCACTGAAGAAAACTTGGTTTTGTTTTTTTATTATTACTTATTGATTTTGAAACATCATCATATTCCACATTATTGTACAATAGGTAAACGGGACATACCAAATAGTACATCCTTTTTTGTTACAGGAACAAGTGGTAAAGAGGGCCCTGCTCTGACGCGCTTACAATCCAGAGAATTTTTTGTTCCAATAAAATCCCTTTCCACGCTCAAATATCCCACTGGGCTAAGTGTTCATGGGAATGCTAAGGAATGAAATCCCTTCCTCCATAGACTTTCATTGGGGAAAGTATCAATGTCTGGACGATTAAGATTGAGACATTAGTTTCTTCAGATGAGGAGTCAGGGTGTTTGTTTTGTAGATTAGACAAAGACAATAGGCATCTGTCGGAAATTTTATTGTTTGAAAAATAGAACTGTTAAAAAAAAATATATATATTTTTTGAAAAATCTATTTTAATGTGATACTAATAAAATAGAAAACATTGTGGGAGTTTCCCTTTAATGCAGATCGTGAAAACAGGAAGTTAACACACCTTTCCCGGTAATGAGGCTTGATGTGTTTGTCACATAGTATAGTTCATTGTTTTAATCTGTAAATGCTACTACATATATTAAGTGTAGAGATGTAGGCATATGGCTACTTCTAGCCAATAAATATCATGCTCATAGAGACACCAAAAGTTAGAAAATTTGATTAATACACCTCTCTACATTATGAACATCCTTTAAAGTAAGATGGGGAATCTTATTTTTTTATTTTTAGATCTCATTCTAATATATATATGAAAAGGACAGAACATGTGACATTGGTTCCATAACAGATGAGTATGTAGTCTAGACTAGGTTTAGCAAAGCCATTTTCAGTAATACAGGTGAATATAGCATTAAGAAGGGCGGACAAGAACATACTTTTTTGACCACATATCACAGGTTTTAGAAATGATACAGGGTGGGGAAATGAGATAACAGAAAAAATTGGGTTAAAATATAGTCAATGGAAAAGTGCCTTATAAATGCAGTACGGGCACAGAACCGAGACTCAAACCGAGAATCAAAGCCAAACAATGGTACAGATGTATTGTGTTTTTTTGTTTTAAACCATTTAAGTTTATTTTGTTATGTTTCCAGACAACTGCATATTAGTTCAATGTACAGTATGTGCTCTAGGTGTTTTATCTAGACAAAGCCTGACTCCCTATAATACTTCCATTTGGTAAACGATGGAACGTCTCAGTCTTAATCACACAGCATGACACTTTGACAAATGAAAGTCTGCGGAGGAAAGGATTTTATTGTATGTCTTTATTAGCATTGCCATAAACAATCTGCTCACTGTGCTGTATAAGCAGGGAAAGGCACCCAAATATCACATGGCTGACAACAATGGCAGCTGCCTAGTCTGAGGGTAAAGGAAGTTTATTGAAGCAAAATTAAATAAAGCCATTTTTTTATCTTAATGCTAACCTACATTGCCATACAGGTTACTGTATTTTATGCTCAGAGAGATTTTTTTTTTCCCCATGGGGTGAAATCCAAGTATATATCAAGTGGAATCGAGCCCTAGAAAATGACAAGTTTTACAATACTAGGGAACGCACAATTCCCTACAAAACTCTCACAGAAGTGTTACACTACTCTATACGTTGCTTTTCCTGCCTTTATGTTTACAAAGCTGAATATCAAGCAGATGTAAAGTTATTTGGATTCAAAACATGACATGACTTTCCGCTTCCTCCAGTGAAACAGTTTCCTTGGAAACCAGTTATGAAATATTAATGGCGCTTAGCTTTGCACAACTAAAGCTAAAGAGCAATGGGTAGTCATAGTTTTTATGGCTTAGACTGGGTGGGAGATACAAAAATTTAATCACAGGTTTTTTTAATGATTAGCAATTGTAACTATAGAAATGGCTTTGTTACATTTTATGTAAAATCATTTCTTGTTTGCATTTGAGTTTAAAATGGCTTGCGACACCGTCTCACCTTAGCCTTCCCTTTAGGAACATAATAGATACCAGAAGCCCTCAGAAGGAAATATCTCTTCTTCCAAGATTTTTTCCCATCATCCTTCAGCCACAGAATTCCCTCTATTTCTGGCACGGTTACTGAACTACCACAGAAACATTCCTGTAGATGCGAAAAGTTTTAGGGATGATCACATAAAATTATGTTAAAAATAGAAAACAACACTCAAAAAGCATAATAACTTATTATACCCCCATACATTCTAAAATCAAATAAATATAACCCCTTTTAATATTGTTGTCTGAGACAGACAAACTCCACGAAGAAAATGCATATGCCTGCCAACCATTTTTTTTGCACCCATTTTGAAGGCACAACCCTCATCACCATTCTGGCTATGGATGATAATAGTTATAGTCTATAGAAGTGCAACAAGCCATTTTTTATTCAGAATAATAAAAAAAAATGTATTGTTTAAAATTCATTGTTTTCTTAATCTTATTTACTTTAAATTAGTTTTGTTGAGTGCCAGGGATTGGACATTCATTTTGCAATTTTTTAGTTTTAGAGAAACTGCTGATCGGTCTATGACCAGCATGGTTAATTTTAAACTTGTGGCTTTCCTCTTAAATTGAAGTCTTGCTCATTCTGGTGAAGTCTTTTGGACCAGAGAGGATGGCTGCCTTCACTACAGAAACAACTTTATGAAGTATATGGTTCGCTCCTGGGTGCCATTTTGCCAACTGCATATCAATTATTAAAAAGCTTAATGGTATGGTCATTTTTTTAATTGGATGTCAGTTAAAATCACTGCTTGAATATGGATAATTGAATTCAGAAATCTTTAGCCATTCCAGTAATTAATGGTTTCTATAGGTACCGTTATTAGAATCTTTCAGTTGCAACAAACACCATTACTATGGCATAATCTCTGGGATAGACTGCTAAATGTTACAATTAAAAGACTCTGTTAATTTAGAAAGTTCCTGGATATGTGGTTTGTATTTTTTCCCTAAATGATATATAACCTACTTGTGAAATAGAGTGGGACGGATGCTTCAGGACTGCATTACTTCATACAAGATGCAGACATGTGTTTACCATGTGACACCAAAGTTATTTTACCAGCAAAAGCTTTGATTGGAGCACAGAGGAACATCAAAGGAACATCATATTCTTATGGCCTTAAAGTAGCTTTTTAAGTAACAGAAAAAAAAAACTCACAATAAAATTACTGTGTAGAGTTTGCTATATACACACCCGGTTTCTCGAGTTGTGTCCTCAAGGAGGTCAGTATATTGTTTGTAAGCTCTGTACAAAGCTCAAGAACTGAATTCTGAGATTTGTAGACTAGAAAAGTGCCCTAGAAACTCTTTTATTATCTGGCTTTAAAACATAACAAAATACTAGTTTCTTTTGTAAAAGATAATTCCCTTACTGCCTTTTAAGTGTGTCTGTATATAAAAGGTTTAATTCATATTAATAATTTCACTTGAAGAGGACAATATTAAATAGTCATTCTCATTAAATCAAACAATTGGCAGATTCAATTTGTTCATTTAAGTATTTATTCCAGCTACATATACATTGTTTGCCAGACAGGGATCATTAGGAAATACATTAAATAATAACAAACCATACCAATGTATCTGAAAATATGCCATCTTTGTCTTGCATTCTACATGTCCCATACAAATCTATGCCTGTCACACAGCTGCCTTTTTGTGGTTGTTCAAAGCTACCCACGGCAAAATGGTCATATGCTACATATTTAAAAAACATGATACTTTCGATACAGGTAGTGGGCTTGTAAAAGTGTATTGTAAAAGTAAACCTGATTCAATTATTTGAATCCATTGCCATTTTACATTTAGAGCTTAAAAAAAAGTGTAGGGTGAATTGGCTTCCAGAACTCATGAAGATATATGAATATATATTTCTTGTGACACAAAAGTTAGACATAATTACAGGGTTGCTTACCTCTAATAAAACCTCTTTATTTCTGTCTGCCATCTCCGAAGTCTCTTTCCTTCCTAGAAGGTAGTTCTGAAACAACAGAACAGTATTCATTAAACAAAGGGAAGAGAGGGGGTGACACTGAAATGAACACGTAGAATTCATAACACAGTTTTGTACTTCATGTCTACCATGAAAATTAAGAAATTGTAATACCATCTGTGACTAAAAGGTCTCTTCCAAGAGATCTGTGCTTATGGAAGTAGGTTCTTCTGTCAAACTTCTATATACTTGACATCTGTACACATAAATGCATAGTAATTTATGGATTTACGGTTTCCTTTACCATTGTCTTAGGATGCATGTATTTATGCAATGTTAATTTAACTGTTTATAGTGTAATTTCACATTGTTTTGTTTGATCACTCTGCCTTCCCAGCTCCCTGAAAGTGGCCAAAACGTATATACATTTATATATACATTTTGTGATAACACTATGCAAGTCTTGCATATCCCCCATCGAGTTATAAATAAATAGATAGAAACATATAAACACGCTTTGTTCTCTGAGCCGAGTGTGTTGATGCCCAGTTGTCTGGACACTGGGATACAAGAGAGCTATAACTGCACACTTTTGGCTACATACCCTATAAAGTGATTAAATAATTATACATTTATGGTATACGATATAACAACATTTACAGATATATTTCCATAATCCAGTACACGGAAAGAAGTTTCAGGTTCGTAATGGTGCCACATTGTAGGCTTTCATTCTACCTGTGAGAAAGTAGAGCACTTTCATTTTTCAAACAAGCATAGCTTAATGCATTTGCATATAATATATGTGTGTGTATGCATGTATGCATGTATGCATGTATATATATATATACACACACACACACACACACACACACACGTAATATCTCTCAAAGACCACTATTTCTAATATAGCAAAGTAAATTAGTTTAAAATGGAGAAAATATTTAGATTCTGGACTGTATGTTACTGAAGACAAGTCAGGTTTCGGAATACATAAGCAAGCCTACTAGATCTCTCTAAGTAATTGCAGAATAAGATGCAACTCCATGACTCTTTATTGGAACACTGCGGGTAACTACCTTACTATTGATGGGTATATGTATCTAGGCACCTGAATCCAATTAGAAAGGCCTGAAACATGCTGGGAATGGCTGGTTTTTAATGGGATAGCTTCATAGGCATACAGAGGCCCTTTATTAGCATTGATCACTCTGGTGTTCCAGTGGGATGTTATGTTGGCTGATCTAAATGTAAGTGAGCATCAGAAAACCCTTTTGAAAATGTGTTAGCACAGCTACGAATTATCGTTGTTTTTCATGAAAACTGCTAAGAGACCCCAAACTTTTTTTTATATATATATATATTTCTATTAGAGGAAAGTTCCATATGTCAAGACCCCAAACCTTTGCCCTAGTTTAAGTTAGGGTACAATGACGGCGCATTCGGTGACTTCCTCTCCCTTGATCATCCAATCAAAGGAGGGGACGTCACTCGCCGAGTTATGCCCATGGAGATGTAAACGAAGATAGCAGAGAGATATAAAGGGAGAAGATAAACGACGAAGAAGACGCGGAAGGGGTCGGCAGAGAAGATAGGGAAACACTTAGAGGGTGAGAGAGTGAACGTGAATGAGAGTGTTAGCATTAGAACGTGTGAAAATTCTAAACGTTTTGCTTCATTTTTGGGGGCTCTGGCCTCATTTTTGTGGCTCGCCAAATTTACCAAAATTCAGTAAATTTGCAATTTGTACAAATCTGAATGCACATTAATTTATATATATATATATATATATATATATAAATATATATGGAAGCACCTGGAATAAGGAGTTTTACTGCAAGGGCACCTTTTTCGAAGAACTTTGGTACATGGTAATTTAAATCATTTTCAGATGAGATTACTAGAGAAGAGAAGTATAGGAAGTGAAGGATTTCACAATGTGAAGCAACAATGTTCATTTCATATACATAAACACACAGATACCCAAATACAAATATTCAGGTGCTGGCACATGTTCAGTAATTGCCCTCTCCCCATCCCTATGTCAAACAGTATATCATTCTAACCTGTGGATTTTTAAAAAGTGCATATTTTTCAATACGTTCCACAAACATGAGTTTGTTCTGACTGTCCCGGGTCCAGTTTAAAAGG